>NC_041369.1:14817411-14974911 GCF_900634415.1 Cottoperca gobio | reverse complement strand
TGCCCTTGCCACCTTCACGTGAACCTTTATTACCGTTTTATACAGATTTTGGTTAATAATAAATCAAGCTCCAAGCCTTGCTGTTGTGCAGCTACACACACACACACACACACACACACACACACACACACGGTCTACTTGCGCCAGACCACCCAGATTGTACTCACGGCAGGGGCTACGCTGGGGCTGGTGTACTCGTTTTTAGATTCAAGTGAAAGCCTGTTTGTGAGTAGTTCGTGTTTCAGCTCTTACCGGTGGTGTGGTCCACAGGTCCTCCGCCGTTGTTGCTGAACAGGGCAGTATACAGGTCAGGGTATGCCTTCTCCAGGGCCACACACAGGTCGAGGAAATGGTCGCTCTCCTTGTTCATCAGCATCTTCAAAAGGTGGTCTACTTTCTCGGCGCTGGACGAACAGTTCTGGTCCAGTTCAAACCTATCGAGCTGACTCAAGGTACCAGAAACTATCAGCAGCTCGATCACTCGGTCCGCATCTGTTATGGACTCCAATAAGTTCTGGTGGCACTGGTCTAGCAACTCTTTGTGCTTTGGCTCCATGGCTATCCGCTGTAGTTCCGTAGCTTCCCAGCTAACCCGGACGGCCAAGTGGATGTAATATCCTTACCGATCAAAAGTACCGAGCGACTAATGAACTTAACTTATCGCGGCTTGCAGAAGTTAGCCGGAGCCACCACGGCATTAGGTTGCACGCGAGATCATTTTTTATAGCATATTGAAAAAGGCTCAAGAAGCCATATTTGTTGCCCAAGGCTGTTGACTGCACTAAACAGCGATACATTTTTCCATCTTACTCGTGTGTGGCAGTTCAGGTCGTTTTTTGCTTCCTCTCAGAGCACGCATTAGCCGAACACATTTTCCTCTTCTTATGTATCATTCAAGGCGCCCTTTGACCACTCAACTGCTGGGAAAACTCACGTAACTCCGCCGATGATCCTCAGTTACACTGTATCCTCCGCCATGTCTGAGCAACTCAGCAGCTGCTGCTCGCTGTCAATCAACGGGCCGTTCAATGACCATATAAGGCAAAACGGGGCGGGGTTTGACAAAAAACACACCTATTTCTTCAATGGGCGTACACATCACCCCGTAGTACGTCGTAAATCCCAGGCGGAAAAAAATGAGAATGGAGAGAATTTGCATGAAAATCTGGAGATATATTTAAAATATCGACGTAGTGGTGAAGGTGGGTAAACAACGATGTCATCCTCAGTGTAAAGGCAACCATTTATATTTACAAAATACAAAAAAAAATGATGTCGTCTGCAGTGGTGGAATGTTAATTTACACATTTACTCACGTGCTGTACTTAAATCCACATTTGAGATACTTGTAGACCTTCACTTAAGCATTTCCATTTCATTGTACTACTTTATACTGATAGTATACGTTTTACTTGCAATAACTATGTTTATTTTACAGCTCACTTACTTAGTACTTCACATATTGATATTTTACTTACAAAATATATGATGAGTTTATACAATATGATGAGTAGACATATTAATCTAACCGTGTATGAAAATTACAACAGTACAATGCTCATTTCTTAATTAATGCAACAGTTATAATTATTCAATAATATATAATAGTTTAACACCCACAGGAGCGTTTTTATTTTTGCATCATAAGTACGTTTTATACTTTATATACATTTTCAATGCTGGACATTTATTTGTAATGGGCTATTTATGTATTGCAGTATTGCCATTTACTTTACTTACGTAAATGATCTGAATACTTTTTCCACCACTGGTTATTTTTGTGTAAATTCCATGTGTGTGTAGCAAATCCCTATATCACCTCAGTGCATAAGATTAATTCAGTCATAAGAAATCTAAATATTTGATGGACCATGACCTTTTCTTCATAATCTTTTGATTGAACACACACACCTCAATTCAGCAGAACCCTCATTGACTACATTAAGTATGTATTTATTTATATGTTAGGGAAAATGCTAATGCTGTGATCACAATATAAGGATTTTATTCAGTCCTTGCATAATAATGTTGAAAAGCCAGAGGCTTATGCTCCCCATTTCAATATCCTAAGCTGCATTGCAACTAATTTCAGTGTGCACTGTATCTGTGTGTTGGATAAAATAGAAGAGGGCAGTGAGCCATGTGTGTACATATAAGCATCATGTGAGAGAGACGAATGAATTGTGTATTTGAGTGGGATTTGCAAAAGACAATATGATGGTGATGGATGCACTCTGCTTCCAGTCTACGGCTGAATAAAGATTGTTGGCACAGAGGCAGGCGTCTGCAGGCATACCTCTCAAACCATGACCTTATTCATGCATGCACTGAATCTCATTGTGACATCTACAACTCTCCCCCGCTCTCTCTCTCCTTCTCTTCCATGCTGGCTCCATAGCATGTGCAGCCATGTGCTATCCCTTTAGATGAAAAATTAATTACAATTTATTCATATCAAAGGGAGGCAGGT
This sequence comes from Cottoperca gobio, assembly GCF_900634415.1. Lineage (NCBI taxonomy): Eukaryota > Metazoa > Chordata > Actinopteri > Perciformes > Bovichtidae > Cottoperca > Cottoperca gobio. The sequence continues at coordinate 14,972,441 of NC_041369.1, read as the reverse complement.
CCCCACTGCTGACACAGATTGGACGTTTGTATCAGTAGCCTACTTCTGAGGACACACATTTCAATAGAGAAGAAAGCCTGATGCTTTTTATCTTGGGGGTATGAATGAGTTTATTATTTGGACAACAGGGGTGGTGTTTCTAGCTGTCTGATCATTTACTGAAATATTATTCACCAGATTTGTTTATCACACAGCCCGGATCAGGGCAGATAATAGCTTTATCTTTTATTGAAGAGACTGTCGACAAGCATATCCATCCTGGTGAAATAGTCTCAAACTGAACAAAATACAAAATAATGTATCGCCTGTCTGAATAGAGCTGTCGTAGGTGTGATAGTGAGTGGATAGTAAAGCGACAGCTTTACTATCCACTCACTATCACACCATTTATTTTACTGCATCTTGAATAATTCGATCTCAGTGGTGTTTCTATTTTATCTCCATCCTGCGAGAATGCACAAATGATAGTGTGTTGAAAGAAAAGTAGCAACTCAAAAAGGAGGCAGGGACAACATGTGAGAAGGGAATACGTTTGTTGGTGTCCTTCATCATCGTACTTACACTTTGGGTAAGTCCATTTTAAAGGATCGAGAAAATAGCACTCTTGGACAATGTGATGGCTCTAAAAATGTTTTACTGTAATTGTTTTAAATTATACCTGTTTTCTGCATTCTAACTTATTTTTTTTGTATTGCATATTAACTGTATATTGTGCACATTAATTTGCAGTGTGTAGCAGTTCTATTTGTGTGCTTGTATTGTTCATGCTGCCCTCTTGACTAGGTTAATCTCAATGAGACTGGTTAAATAAAGGATGTATATATAAATATAAATGTATATATATAAATGTATATATATATATTTATATATATATATATAAAAAGGCATTATTTCCCAACTATACCTCAGACCTCGAGGCACTAGAGGATTCCCAAATGATTATATCAGCTATAATAGACATTAAATTAAGCAATTCATGGTTTCTAATTAACAGTAAATTACACAGCCTTCAGCTGGAGGATTCTGATCATAATGATATGAATATTACTACATTGGCAGAGACATACTGAAACACTTTGAAATTACCTTCTAAAACTTATATAATGATGGCTAAATTATCTTCTCAAAACTGATCTAATCTTCATTAATATTCTACTTATTGTAATCTTAACATCTATCTAAAGCCCTCAAGGCTTTTCTGCCATTACTGGTCAACTTTAACATGATGTGATCAAAAATAATTCTTCCAGCATGGCTGTTGCCCAGGGGTCCCCCTCGCAGCACTGCAGACATGCTAGACTTGTTTAATATGGCCAAGGCAGCTTTATGGAGGCCATCAATTGCACGGGCCCCCCCGCCCGCTTCACTTCACAGAGTTATTGATTGTAGTGCAGTTAACCCACACACACTACTATAGCCAGCCGAGCGCAGAGCCACATCTCTACAGTCAAGTGTTTCCAACAGCATTTTTAAGTGAAGCCAACAGGACGTAATAAGCCAAGCAACGCTCCATGTGCAGCCACACACGCTGACCCCTCAAGGAAAGAGAAGCGATGCATGTGTATTGATTGAGTAAAATACTGTGTATTTAAAGCCACCAGACTGTAATCATGTTCAGTGTTGGAGACACTTGTTTATTATGTTGCCTGTACGAATTTAAACTGCATTGTGACCATGCTTATTGAACTAACGTCATCATATACATATTCTTCAACACTGAGCTCTGCTTGTTGAAATTCCCACTTTTGGTGTAGCTGTTGGGGTTGGATTAAAGCTTCACTGCCCTCTACTGGCAAACTGAGTGTATTACCAAGTGCTGACAACATCCGAGGAGTCATGAGAAGGTCATGACAGTCTTGGAGGATATTATAGATGGTTAATATGCATCTTTGTGTTGCACCGAGGAATTCATTTAACTTGAGAACCACAGAAAGGACACTGCTTTGAATTTTAGACGGACATGTGTATCTAAAAAGGCCTGCTCATATCAAATTATTTCAATGTATGAATTTCATGTGGTGAACCTCAAATACTTCCGGCGTGTATTTGTAACATTTATTTTCTGAGACTCACGAAGATTTCTGAGAAATCACCAACAATTTATGAAATGTGAAGCTTAAGTTTTACATGCTTCAATGGCAGGTTTACGATACACAAATGGCAGCAGCTGTTGCAAACACAGCATAACGAAAAGATGAACAAAACAATAAAGTATATAAGGGATTAAACTAATGCAAACATTAATAGACAACTTTGGTACTTAGCTGCTATATGGACTCTCTATGTGTCTCATACTAAATTCCACATTACTGAACATTACAAAATTAGCTGATTAACATTTAAGATATAGATAGCTGATCATTTTTTGGCAAAATTGATATAAAATATCTTAAAAATATATAGCTCTTAAAAATCAAACGTAATCTCTTTCAAATCTATTGTATGGCCATGCATATTCAACTCAAATATCCAGCAAAGATATCACAAGTGAAAAAATATAAAACCTTTTTTTGCATACTGTATATAGAAAAAAAACAATACGTAGCAATATATATGAGCTTCTTAAAAACAAGTAAACATTGCATTGAGAGTACTGACATGGCATGCAGGATTGCAGTTTGCATATAGATAAGGAAGGAAACTCATATCTATAGAACATTTCTATCATGTAGTCGTCAGTGTTTCCTTTTCAGTCACTGCCCCCACAGAACTTCAGCAGGAGTTTCTTGTAGTCTCCTGATGTGTCTCCCTGTGGAATGAAACAAATGTGTCAGCAAATTATTTAGACCTTGTTCCTCGCAAAATCATGTGCGCTTTCAAAGCATCTAATGCGGCTGTGGGTCCATTTGTCTTCAGCACAATATGTGATGAAGATACTTACAGAGATGTGCGTGTACAGCGACTTGCCGTAGTTTTTGACATACTCCTGGCGGATATCCAGCATGTCAACCTCGGAACGGGTGACCATGATCCGGATCAGGGTTGTGTCTTTGGTCCCAGCACCCTGAACACACACACACACACACACAAATACACACAATGAGCGTGACATAAATAAAATATTATGCTACTCTTATTTATAAAAAATATATATATATATATTCTGTATGTAGCACTTAAATTGGTTTGGCTTATTTGAAGCTATTGTACTTGTGAGATTCTTTAAATATATTGTAATAATGTAATATTTACTTAAATATAAAGAAATATTATCCAAACAAGACAGGGTTACTCACCTTCATGGCCTTGTAAAGTCTCTCAGCAAAGTAGGCGTTTGTGTTCTTAATACACTTCACTGAAACAGAAAAATACTTATTTATTATCAACACAACCACAGTGTACTCATTAATTCATACTTTGTCTCCTTTTTCTTTTTAAACGAACTATACACATTAAGGAATAACATGGAAAGAACCCCCCTTTTATGTTCAGTGCACGGTTAGGATGATGAAGACAGCAATACTTTACTTATGTGCCATCTGAAAAGTGAACTATGAAAAAACATACACCAACATAATATAAGCAGGATGGCAACAAGGACATTTAAAGCGGCATTAATCCATTTTTTCATATTTAATTAAATATGGACTCTGAAGGGCACGTCACCAGCAATGACAAACCTATAGAGGATTATCTGCAGCTCCACTGAGCTTTTAAGCCTGTTTGAGGCCAGAACGTTTACAGTCTGGTTGAGTCGATCCATTTTCATCAACACACACGCACACAAGCAAAAAAAGCTCCTATGTACACTACCTGTGCAGTACAGACCGACAGACCTTCTCTACTGGCTAGTTGCTAATATTTTCTAACATCTTAGCAGCTAAAGAGCCAGATATCTTTCTCAGGAATCGGTTGAGACTAAAACAGAGCTAAAAAAAAGAGAATGAATTTTAGATATACACTTTACACTTATTTACACTTATTTACACAGGTGGCAGGTAACATGACCGCCGTAGGGTGTCTGCTCAATGTTAGCGATAATAGCTTGGTGCTGTTACGTCAAGGCTGCATTTGTCAGTTTGTTTCTGGGATTTTCTGCCCGCTAGCAGCCAAATATTGATTAATGCCGCTTTAATGCAAGTTACATTTTGAAAATCGCAAACGTGAAATTGGAAAACGAAAAACATTGTCCAGAAGAGTGAAACGAAACACAGCAACAAAACAGATGGCAAACAAATCCAACACCGCACTGCACACCACCTCACAATGAAAACGTATGTACAGATGGAATTGTACACCGATAGAAAGATTCAAATAAAACACATCTAAAAACAGGTTACTGTACCAGAACACTGATAAATGTTGGCAAAAAAAGGGGGAAAAAGGAGATTATGCGTTTAACAGCATCCCTTCAAAAGTGTATTAACATACAGTAGCTATGAAACAATATGTAATACAGGGACAATGGAAAATGTTCAATGGCTGAATCTAACGTCAAACATGTACTGCAGCCTCACGCTCGTTAAGAACTAATTATGTGGAGCATATTCTGACTCTACATTACATGGGTGTGATGCATCTAAGACTTGCCTTGAAAAGGTGTGTGTGTGTACTCTTACCCACTGCCAACATGCCACTCTCAAGGTCTCCGGACATCTCCCTGTCGATGCTCTTCTCGATGTCCCTGCCACACATCTGCTGGTACTGAAGAAACACTATACACACACACACACACACACACACACACACACACACACACACGCACGTCATCAGCAATATAGCTAACAAGGCACTAAAGTTGCCTTTGTGGCCTGATTCTCAATGACCCTTTAGTGTGTTTTAAATGTTCAACATTATGTTAGATGTTGCTTGTGAACATGTCTCCATAGAGAATACCTGCTCTGAGATGGGGTTTGCTCCTGGAACACAAAATTGCATTGAACTTGGACTCATCTGTTCCCAGCTTGTTTTCTCCAGCAGCATACAGGGACTATAAGGAGAGCAGCAGCGAGCACAGATCAGATTGTGTCTTTGCAATCAATAGATCAAGCAATGAACAATATAAGAACTAGCATCACCAAACATTAGTTATTAATGAGAGTGAAGCAGACTATACCTGAGCATCTTGTTTAGCAAGAGAGATGTCAACATGATCTCGTTCGTCACGATTACCCTGCAAAATATGGTACAGCATTTTACTAATTCAATCGGAAAGTCGTTTTTTAAGAGGCAGGTATAGCGGTAAGTCCTTTTTATTATTATATCTATACCTGAGCGAGAGAGATCAGGAGCCTGCGGAAGTGGCCTGAAGTATCCCCACTGATGGCGTCCTCCAGTGACTTCTTGTATTCTGAAATTGAAAGACAATGTGGTACAATTTAACAAACAGAATACAAATACATAGGTTCAAGCAATTGTGACTTTTTAAGGATGATTATCAATATTGTTGGACTTAATATGGAAATAATGTGAAATATTTTCTTTCTACAGCATCTTTAAACACGTAACAAACAATGTGAATAGAGGCTGAAGATATGTTAGCAGCTTTACAGGCGTATACTGTAGGTTTAATATAATCAAAGCAAATAAAACACTAAACAATTAAATAAATAAACCATAAAACTGAAGAATTCTTATTTTACAAATAATTACAAGTAAAATACATTTTATTTACTTATGTACTTACTCTTGACTAAAATGGCTAGTACTGAATTACTTTATGTGCGACAGATTATTTGACAAGACATCTGCATTTGCTATGGTGGTACCCAAATTTCGATAGACAGAGCTTACCCACCAATGTAATGAAACCCTTTCAACACGGTGACGTGAGGCTGTGTGATAAACAACATCACAACAGGAGGGGAAAGCAGTCCATTAACCGGCCCGAGGCATCTCACCTTGTTTAAAAATGCGGTTGATCTCCTTGATTTCAGTGTTGGAGCGAGAAGACAGGATCTCTATCAGACAGGCTTCGTCGGTTCCGGCTCCCTGTTAGGAAAACAGAACAATGGACACCTCATCCGCTGGCCTTTATAGCAGCCAAAATGCTTCCTGAATCTTCGTTCAAAACTACAACTCATGCTCTTCCTTACAACATGTTTATAATACTGTAACATGTATACATGCTTCTACAAATGCAAAACCACATAATAACCTGGATTATAAACCGTTCTGTTGACACAAAGATGGTAAATACTAACAACATTATCAATATTCTTTTGTTCCTGAGGAATTACCTTGATGGCACTGTGGAGCTCAGAGGCATCAAACTCAGCTGGCGTCTTCAACGTGGCAATGACCAGCTTCCTAAAGTCTCCAGACAGTTCTGAATGCAGGTCCTTCACCAGATCCTGAAAATGGAAACACGTTGGCATAACTCAAAGCAATCATTAACTGCTGTGAAAGACTTCCTGCTAGAAGCTATGTGGCATAGCTACAATGAGCTCTGAGGACATCCGATCCCCTTTTCCATTTTACTGGCAGCCCTCGCACCTGTTGTCCACTTGCCGTTACGCACTGCTTGAAGTTTGTTTTGTAAACTTTTTTTGTTTTAAGTAAATGAACTCCTAATGGAAAATGGCATCAGGTATCACATTAACAACATATAAACCTAACAATTCGGACTGTTACCTTCCCGTAGGCAGTTTTGTAGGCTCGGAGCAAAGGCACACGCTGCCTGTTGGAGCGATTCCCCAGTAACTCGATGATGGCTTGCTCATCAGTTCCTGCACAGACACAAGCCCAACAGTGTCAAACCAGAAACAGATCACTGACAAAGTAACATGTCTACATTTTTAAAACATTTTATATATGCATACAGGTGACTTTATACTTGAAAATGACAAATATCCTTTTTAAATACAAAAGCAGTAATCTACAGAAAATGAAGACTGAAGAAAGTCTCTGTTCGCTTACAGGATCGCTTGGATTCATTTATTATCTGTCAAGCTGCTTCTCCAGTATCCCGTCACAGATATGTGAATACATGCAGACTGATCTGTAAGTATTAAGTGCTTAATTGTGTTTCTGAAAGACTAAATAATAGTTGAGATTACTATTGTTAGAGATGTGACTTTAGTTTTTTCCAATAATCAGAAATGACTTTTTATCCATTCACGACTTCCATTAATGAACTAAACACTTCTTCGATTCTTAGAACTAAATAATTAGGTAAAAACAGCCCAAAGGAATACACAGTTAGAACAAAACTTCCCAAATATTATGAAGCTCTCTGCCCAAAGCACTCACCAAAGCCCTTCATGGCCTTCCTCAGGACTTCCGCATCCCTAAGTTGGTCAGCTCCAGGAAAGTCCTTAATTGTTCCCCTGAATCCTTTCTGAGATAAAAAAAATAAAAAATACAATCATTTCCACAGTACAAGTGTTCTTTCAACACAAAGTTTAATCTGTGTTAGACATTACATATCACAGAACAAGAGATATTTGTTTAACCTGAAGGGTCAAAAAAGTATGCTGACTCAAAGTGCCATTGTGAAACACATTTGATCAGAGCAAATGTGGTTTGTCTACTTTAGGGGGTTCAGGTACAAACATATCACCACTGACTGCTTTCACACTTTAAACTGTGAGAAAACGTTTGCCTGACAAAACCACAACGCACAGCTGCAAACCCTAACACCAATGCACAGCCATGATGTTATTTAATAAGGGTGCTAGTAACTAAATGTATCATTTTAAGGTTGCATGTTTTACAAAAAAATAACCACTTAAGGCTCACATTGGTTGTAATTACCCATATGGGATTGTTACAACGTCCTAACTCGTGTTACAACACGGTTACTTTCAGCTAATCTTAAAATGTTCCATTTTGTTTCATTGCTGGGTGTGTCAACTCCACTTACTTAAGAACTTGCGAAGATGGCTAGTTCGGCGAAACACAAGACATTACTTATTACTGTATCTTGGTTAGTGAGTACAGTTCACTTGCAGTTTAACAATATGCTAAAGAGATGAGTCAATGTATACCAGACATTTAGCTAGCTTATGTACAAAACGAACAAAGATTGGTTTGGAAATGAACGCTAGCTTTTACGACACCGCTTCAGGCCTGTTGAGATTCACCTCCCAATGCATTTTACATAATGTGGCAAGACCCGTTTAACCTAGCTAGCTGGCTAAGCATAAATAAACGGGGGGGGGGGGAAGTCCAGCAGAAATATTACACTACGAGCAAGACGAGCATTTTGTCATTTTGTAGCCATTAAATGGTTAAATGCAATGGTTACTGCTGCGCAATAACGTTGGCAGGCTAAAGACAGCGTCGAGAACAGCAGAGATATTTGTTTAACCTGAAGGGTCAAAAAAGTATTTTCAGTGTTTCTTACTTTGATAGGTGGAGCTATTGGCATGCCTCCTCCACCTCCGTAGACTGGCATGGATGGATTTGGTGAAGGGACCTTTGGGTAACCTGGCATCGGTGCTTGTGCTCCTCCATAACCAGGCATGGGCGGATTGGGTGATGGTGCACGGGGGTACCCGGGCATTGGCTGGCCGGGCTGACCAGGGTAACCCATCCCTTGGCCCTGGGGGTGTTGCATGTTTCCTCCTGGCTGTGGGTACAGGCCATATGACTGTTGGTTAGGGAAGGGGGCACCATACCCGCTGGCCTGAGTGGCAGGAGGGTACCCCCCAGGGGCTTGGGCGTACATGGATGGGTTTTGAGTAAAACCCCCCATGCCTGCAGGGATCTGGTTGGCCTGTGATTTAGAACAATTGGTATCCCATAAAATGTGTACAGAAGAGTTTGAAGAGTATTTCATGCAAAGCAGAGGCAGCTGGTCACACCTTTTTTGGATTAGATTTAGATGTATTCATCATATTTATGGAATTGATCAATGTCTGACAAATGTATATATATATATATATATATATATATATATATATATATATATATATATATATATACTTATACTGCATATACATATGCAGTATAAGTAGTACACTTACTTCAGAAGAGAAACTGTGGTTAATGAGTTTAATGTTTTGAACTTCTTGTACAATTATCCAAAAGAAGTGTGGCCATGTTATATAATAGGATGGAAATTCAATTATCTGATAACAGATAATATAGAAAACAACATAGACAAGACAATGACTCAGTAAAGCAAAAGGAATTAAAAAAAGTTGGATGAGATTGATACATTTAAAAAGCATGAATAAGAATGAAGTATGTGACTGTTTCTCATGCAAGAGAACTAGAAAAAGAAGCTGACAGAGAAAATGGCGATGCTGAGGATTTAAGATGCAGACGTTTTGGAAAAGTCTTACCGCAAAGTCTAAAGGATGAGATATTCCATGATTGGCTGTGTAATTACTTCTAACTGGAATATTCAACGCAATAATCTGATGATGTTGCATTACACATATCTTAAGTGATGATTGCAGGTGAAGGTGTTTTTTTTTTAGGCTAAACTTACCATGCCAGCATTGTATCCAGGGTTGGATAAGTTGTCAAGACCAATGGTGGGATATCCACCAGCAGGGCCCCCTCCCCAGCTGCCTGCAGACAACAAAGACAAAGCTGTTGAGGAAGGTTGAGGATGCTTTGTGCAACTAAATGAGAATATTAGACTGAGACAGGAATGACCCTTTTTACTGGAACTTCCTTTTTTCTAGTTAACGGGTAGGTGAAAGAGCGCAGGCCAGAGAATGGGAGTACTATGTGAAACATAGACTGTGAGACTTGCTTCTCTTAGCAACAGCAGAGGTTTGTTTGTTTTGAGGGAGAAAAAAAATTCCACTCTGTTAACTACAGGTCACATGGTCTCTGTTGCCTAAAAACATGACATAACTAAATGACCCTGTCTTAAGATAGCCACCGGTATATTTTAACACTGTTTCATTCATTTGTAACCCTTCTGCAAGTACTGTACATATAAATCCTCTAATGGAATCATTGTGTTGCTCTGTATGTGCTAGATGAGAAAGTAGGTAATATATTTCCCAAATGGTGAACTCTTCCTTTAACAGAGTGGCTTACCTTGTGGTGGTGCCTGTGGGTAGCCTCCAGCCTGTGGAGGATAGCCTCCAGCCTGTGGTGGATAGCCTCCTGCTTGGGGAGGATAGCCTCCAGCCTGTGGTGGATAGCCTCCTGCTTGGGGAGGATAGCCTCCTGCTTGCGGAGGATAGCCTCCTGCCTGCGGAGGATAGCCACCTTGTTGAGGAGGGTAGCCGCCTGGCTGCTGCGGGTAGCCTCCAGCTTGGGGTGGGTAGGCACCAGGTTGTGTAGGGTAAGCCCCAGGCTGAGGTGGGTATCCGCCTGCCTGAGGGTATCCAGGGTAGCTCATAGCTTTAAGCATAAAACAGAACTGTCAATGAAAGGGCTGCCAAAACATGACAGAATCATCTAGGCCACCTAGACCAAAACATATTTACCGGTAATCTGTTGGTTACAACACTACGCTTTTAATATGTCGGATACATTATTCTAAAATATTAAAGGTTGCCAGTTAATTACAGACTAGGTGTGATCGATCAAATATCTTTACGTCCTCTCTTTAGTCCCGTAAGACATAGAATGTAATGACATAGCAAAAAGAGAGTTTAAAAACACACCCAGTTATAAACCTGTCCTTATTCTCTGACCAAGACATGTACAATCAGAATTTTCCAGAACTTCTATAATATGTCTGCTTTGAAAAATGTAGAGCTAACTTACAATATATATAGTTTGTTGTTACATTGGACAATATATACTCTGCTTTATCGGTCTTTGCTTTTTAATGTAGCAATGTACTGGAGCGTCACTGCAATCCAATTAATCTTTAATCCAGGGCCGTTTGATCGCAGACATTTTTTAGTTGAGTGGTTGGGTGGTGAGGAAACTTTCATTTTGGTTTTAGCTTAACATGAAAAGCCTTTTTTCCAATATGCCTACTTGTTCCATGGTAAGACTGACTTCAGTGGACATAATGGAACAGTCTCCTCTTGCTTTGCATTTCTTGGTCAGAGAAAAAACAGACGTTGCTGTATTTGAATAAGCACACAGAGAAGGGAAGCTACCATATAAAATACAGATGTCAAATCCAATGAGACAGAAGCATTTCAATTCAGTAAATACAGCATTTATTCTATAACCTACTTTCAGATTTTTGAAGTTACAACGACTGTTAAATAAGGACTTTAACCTCTTATACACCCCTGATGCTGACTCAAAGTGCCATTGTGAAACACATTTGATCAGAGCAAATGTGGTTTGTCTACTTTAGGGGGTTCAGGTACAAACATATCACCACTGACTGCTTTCACACTTTAAACTGTGAGAAAACGTTTGCCTGACAAAACCACAACGCACAGCTGCAAACCCTAACACCAATGCACAGCCATGATGTTATTTAATAAGGGTGCTAGTAACTAAATGTATCATTTTAAGGTTGCATGTTTTACAAAAAAATAACCACTTAAGGCTCACATTGGTTGTAATTACCCATATGGGATTGTTACAACGTCCTAACTCGTGTTACAACACGGTTACTTTCAGCTAATCTTAAAATGTTCCATTTTGTTTCATTGCTGGGTGTGTCAACTCCACTTACTTAAGAACTTGCGAAGATGGCTAGTTCGGCGAAACACAAGACATTACTTATTACTGTATCTTGGTTAGTGAGTACAGTTCACTTGCAGTTTAACAATATGCTAAAGAGATGAGTCAATGTATACCAGACATTTAGCTAGCTTATGTACAAAACGAACAAAGATTGGTTTGGAAATGAACGCTAGCTTTTACGACACCGCTTCAGGCCTGTTGAGATTCACCTCCCAATGCATTTTACATAATGTGGCAAGACCCGTTTAACCTAGCTAGCTGGCTAAGCATAAATAAACGGGGGGGGGGGGGGAGTCCAGCAGAAATATTACACTACGAGCATTTTGTCATTTTGTAGCCTTAAATGGTTAAATGCAATGGTTACTGCTGCGCAATAACGTTGGCAGGCTAAAGACAGCGTCGAGAACAGCAGAACAACGTTAGAGCAAAAAGCGACGCCAAAAACATTTGCCCATTATCCAAATATAACTTAGAAAAGAAGCTAATGTACTATTCGTTGTTCTAGCTCGGTATGTTTGAATAGTTGTTTTATTTTAGTACTTACTTTTTTCTGTTTGCTGTCTCTTCCTGCCTGGAAGACGTATTTCTCTGACCAGCTGCTGACTGTACTTGAGTCTTGTGGGTGGGACTCATACTTTCCATTTAACGAACCAGCCATGTATCTGCCAGTCACAGAGCAGTGACACCTACAGTCGTACTGTCACCATGTGATAATAACAAATGTTTGTTCACCATATGCTTTAGCATGACATGATGGAAAAAATGTAACAGACCGACCCCACCTATTTAGTTACAATAGGTCTATTACCTCACAGGTGTGTTGTTACCTAAAAATAAAACTAGGTAAAGGTTTTTCTTTACTGACGCACACTTTCCAATTCTTAACAATCTGATTAGAAGTGTAGGAATAATGTATAGCTACACATGAGTATAGGCTACTATATAAGTTTATAGTAATCAACGTTACAGAAATATAATTATAATTGTTGTAGGGGAGCTGTAAATGTAACTAAAATAATAATACTAGTAATAAACTCGATTTATATTTATTTTCTTCACAAGGTTACAACATGCAGAAAATCAACAGCAGACAAACACTAAATAACAACAATAAAACAATTATGTAGTCAAATAAAATAATGTAAGTAATGTACTAATAAAATAGTAGTGATTTAAAAATGATTACCTGATTATCTAAAATTGTCCCCACCACTTTTTTAATTAAAAAAAGAAATAGGCTATTAATCGCATATGCGTTTTAAATAAAAACATAGTTTCTATCGGCTCTACAAAGGGTTAAATCCCTCATGTTCCAACTGGATGACAAATATAGTTTCTGTTGTTGTTTGTTCACTTTGGTGCGTAATGCAGCTGGAGTGAATGTTGAATGTGACAGAGAGAGATCTCACCTGAGCTGTCTGTCGCAGGTGATCGTTATTGTACCGTATCACAATTAAACATGTTGAACAGTTGCTCTTGAACGTAGTTAGCAAGCAAACTAAATGTGTGCCGTGGTGATCTGAGCTGTTAATGTTACTTATGATTTGGGTAACAGCTGTTCATTTATTATTTTAATGTTTGCATTATACCTGTTGGTCAAATCTCGGTGTGGCTACAACCTGGGGTTACTCTAGTTAACGTTACAATTAATTATTTTATAGGCTACAATATGTAGACGATTTGTAGTGAGAGGCGAAGACGTGTTTTTAGGTCATACACAAGAACTTGTGGCTGCATGTAATAATAACACGGGAGGGGAACGAAGACAGAGACATGGGGACATGTTGAGATAGACAAATAAATATGTGTTGATTTACAGCTGCTGAGTAAAACTTATTTTAATTGAATTGCTTTTCCATGTGTTTAAACGTTAAAATGCTCTGATGGGCCAACTGGATTTCTCTATTAAATTACTTTTACACTACAAAAGAAAGCCTTCAGTACATTTCGTATAGTGCATTATTTGATCTTGTATCAATTAAATAGTTATTCATCAAACATAAAATTCTACTACATATAGTAAATCATTAAATGATGGAGACTGGTGGATGAACTAGGATTCTGTTTAATAAGGAAATTGGCAGCAACAAGGCATAAGCTCCTTTTCTTATACTTACCTACTGTTGAGGTAGGTAACTAAATACTGAAACCCAGTGGTGAAAAGTAATAGCAGGGTATACATATATGTCTTATGTGATCGTATTTCACAGAGGTGTTCAGTGGGACATTTCTATAGTATTTGACAAACTGTACAGGAGTAAAGTTGACCAACATTTTAAATACTTTAGATTTGAATGAATTCCTAAAATTTGACTGTCACATTGAATTCACATGTCTGGTGAGATATGCCACTCATACCTATGAACCATCCTACAACAAGGAAAGTAATATTACGCAATTAATGGTAAATTATCACGCTTTGGATCGTCAAATAAGCTTTGTGGGTGCATCACAGCAATTGCAGCCTGTGTGGGTGGTGTAGGTTTGGGGGAGTCCAATATTATATTCTTTCATAGGGACTACACCCCTGAGTATATTGTGTGAAACATTCCTACATAGGACTCCCTGCCAAATGTATGTTCCTACCACTTTCTAAATCAAACCTACGCCCTTGTCTGTGTGAGTGTACTGTATGACTTGTTATTGTTTATGTGTTTTGTGACGTGATCACAAACAAGGAAGTGACGTTTTTACCTACCTCAACGTCACTGATCCTACGAAGAGAGCTCTATGTGGAAACTATACACATTTATTCTGTTAGGAATTACGCTAATGTACTGTTTGTGTGTGTGTGAACGACATTTGCCACAAGAGGGAGCCACTTATGTTTTCTTCACACCATACAGGCCTGCCTTCCACGAGACTGAATATAAACTGCCACCTTCAGGTTGGCTTGGAGGCTGCGATAAGCTCAATAGAGAGGCCGGAGAGAGGCCTGTGTCTGCTGTGTTGTTCTGTTTTTATTTATTACTCTTTTACTTGATTGATCGGTCTTTTGTAATGGGGCTTACTCACCTATGAGTCAGCGTTTCTATTGTTGCTCACATGAATACACATTTTTTCAAACAGCTGATCAACTTTTGTGACATAGTTTGCAATTTAATTAGCTATAAGAGAAACACTGTTGACTTAATGTTAGGCCTTTACTAAATTAACACAGTCACAGGGACACTGGAGCAACTACTCACCTCTGACCCTGAATAAACAAAACACCTATCACCACCCCTCTCTCTCTCTCTCTCTCACACCCAACACTTTTCAACACCTATAGACAAACAATTGTTATTAATGATAAGTAGTAAGTAAATGATACATGGCGTCATATGGCTCAAATATATTCTGGTACATTGTTTTATTCCCTTGACTGGTGTGGCAGAATATATGTTAACCTTCTGCTAAAACTGAGCTGTTGGGTTGAGGAGCTAAAATAGGGAGATGAACCACTTGTCTCATCTAGTGGGCAAACAATGAATATTCATACAACTAGACGCTGATTGGCCTGCGTCCTCGATGACGCCGAGTCGTCCTCATTACATATTCAAAGAGGCTCTCTCTGCCCTCTGTAATAAAGGCAGATAGCGGACCATGGGGAGCAGGGGAAAACTTTTTATACTGACATGTTAGCGCAATGACTTTTTGAGTAACATCTAACTGGGACGAGGCTCCCGGCGTGAGGAGGACAGGGCCCTTTACGGGAAGAAAAAAGGAGCACTTGCCATCTGCCGGGGAAACGGGAACGAAAAGCAAGACTGCAAAAGAGTTGAGACCAGTCCAAGAATCAGCGGTGGAAAATCAAGTTTAGCCATTTGAATTGAAAGATGAGCTTATTGTCTGCCATAGACACGAGTGCCTCCGTGTACCAGCCTGCGCAACTTCTCAACTGGGTCTATCTTTCCTTACAAGACCCCCACCAGACCAGCGCCTTTGACGCATTCAGACCCGAACCCAACTCTTCCCACCCGGATCTCAGTTTCAACAAGACTCCCGCAGCGGCGGAATTGAGCTCTTCCCTGAACTCCAACTATCTCAACAACTTCTTTCAGCTGCAGCGAAATGAGGTGAAAGATGGCATGCCGCATACATATCTGGGGTATTTCAGATTGTGAGATTGTGGTTGAATTTATTAGCCTATAGCAAGCAACATAGTTGATTGATCTGTTGACTGTTGGATGTCTGTGCAGCAAATGTTTCAGCATGTACAGCATGGGCTATTCTGGTAGGATATACATAACCGCCATGATATTTCTAATATGCACAGAAACTTCCAATAATCTTATTAAATGAACATTTCAGGACATTAGCCTTTTGAATATTGTTGAAATATATAAAATAATATATCAGACGCTTAGTAGGCCAAGTATTGTCATACTTTATAACACCAGAAGTAGCCTTGCTATTTAGCTTACTGTCATACCACTGCAAAGCAATGAAATATTAATATCATTACAGTACACTAACAGTACTGTCACAGACAGTGTCACTATAAAGTTACTTATGAGTTCCTTAGTTATACTCTAACTGCAGGAATATTATAGAATTGCTTGGGAAAAAAGCTTATTAAAGCTCAAGCTTACGAGATAGTTAAATATATACATATCACAACAAGGTTTCTAATTATACACAATTCAATTAATTTCCCCTATAATGTCATTTAACAATGTGGGATAAATAAGTCTGTTTTTTACATGCCAATGAGTTATGGTATTTAAAGTGAAGCTGTTAAGCGACGCTACGTTTTAATCAGACACGTCTGTGTTCAGAGAGGTAAAGAGGGACAGATGGAAATAGATTCCCCTGCACACCTCTGACTGGAGAGGCAGGCCACTGCAGCCTCCTGCTGAGGTCTGCTGTCTCGGACTTCTTCAAATAGACCAGGTTGTGCAAACAAAATCAAGCCTTGTTTACTTATTGTCTATTTTTGTAGGTCAGTGTAATTTTAGGGACAAACCTGCTGATAATGTATGCACCGGGCAAACCTGATGCTGCAGACCATACTGTGCAAAAGAAAAGAAGACGCCCTCCACCTCACCCACACATACATACAGCACACACAGAAAAATAATCACATACTGGGAGCCAAATGGCAGTGTAAACACTTTACAACAAGCTTCCTGGTGTGTTGATTACACTGCAGTTGAGTTTATTAGATCTGTTTTACTATGACGATATGTGTAGGAAACAGAAGTAGTGGATGGATGGTGTATTCACCTTCTACAGCCAGTGTCCAGTATTATGGTGGTAACCATAGAGGCCCTTTGAAGTCATCTAACATGAAACAGTCCTCTGAAAGTTGGGTGTGCACATTATACGTTACACGCAATTGTGTAATGCCATTATATCCGCACGAGTAGTATAAGTGTTTCAAACTGAGGGAACACATACAGTCTGGAAAAGGTTTAAGGGGTGGGGTGTGGGGAGGGGGGGACATTTTGCAACTTACAATACCGGCTAAGCCAAGTAAAATGAACCACTGCAGAGATTTGATGATGAGATGAGTAATGCAAAAATGGGATTGTTTTTGCAGGGAAGGATCACACAACAGTGTACTTAAAGTGAAATAGTGATAAATGGATGAATTTGTAGTTGATTGGAAACTCACATTGTGGCACAAGTCAAGTATGCTTACCACATTCTGGATTAATATAACCCTATAGTAATTTCCTGTGGAACGTATTCTACCTCAAATCAGTCACTTTCTACCAGACGCCACAGCCCAGGTTTAAACATGTGTGTGTGATTGAAGCCTGCAGTGTGACACCTCATCCCGGGAACCTGTGAAAATATTCACAGATCTGCTGCAGTTGTCCATCTCATTTTGACGCTCAGACTGGTTGGGCTGGGTATCGTTTATAAAATACCAAATAGCAGTACCCTTAAAGAGATATCGATACCAATAGATTACTTCATTCGATACCCAAACGCTTGGTGATTGGCTGCAAGTAAAAACAAATGTACATAGAGTCGTTTTTTTTCTAGATCTGGGTACAAAAAAGATTGAATGCAGATATCGTTTGACTGGAGAAGTTTCGATACTACTTGGTACTAGATTATATCATTCAGTACACCGATAATGATACCAGTTTAGTCCTAATCGTGTTGGCCAATGCATACATACACATCCATCGGCAAACACATAAACACACAACCTCCTACTGAGTCTCTCACTCACTCACTCACTCACACAGACACACAAAATAAACAACCTATCTCTCCACCATTAGCAGATGTGTGTGAAATCAGTTTCCTTTGGGTTGACAGTCGGAGGTTTCAGGGCCAAGCTGAAGAAATGCGAGGAACGTAAAGTGAAGTAAAGTGTCCTGTTTTATATTTGTTAAAATAACTTTACAACCCCGCACTAAGATTTAAGTTTAGCAATACACAAACATGCACATGTCCACAAGGAGAGATCATACATAACACGGTAATACACAGAGCTGAAACACATGGCAGATGGAAAACTTGACAAACTACAGAGCCGTATTGCTTGATTTACGACGACTACATGTAATAAATGAACATGAGTTTTAAAGCTGGAGCTGGTTAGCAACACAATCTCACAGCTCGCAGATAAAGATTTGGCTTTCAGCCCCCGGTTCAGGATGCCAAGTGTAAGGTTTCTGTGCTGTGCAACATTGAACATCAACAGTAACATAATTTTCCCAGACAAAACTGTGCAACCCTAAAGAGACCTGACCATCAGTGGAGGATGAAGAGTTAATCTCATGCCTATGCACTCGAGGATGTTTTTACTTGTGGGTGGTGGTCTCAAATATTTTGTCATTAGTGCAGTTAAAATAGTAAATCTCAAGGCAGATGACAAGTTAGACCGTTTGTTTGGCAACTTCTCCACAGGGGGTAATCACATGACCATCTAAAAATAAAAATCTCTGCTAAAAATCAACATAATTTCACTCTGAAGTCAATTCCTGTCTGTCGTTTCTGGATTGTATTATAACAAAGGAGGACATGAGTGAGAAAGGAAATAAGAAACTGCAGGCAATGCTTTTCCTGTTATTAATATTCAGAGAGCATCTTCTATGAATGCACTGCTGGGCCCTGTGGCATGCTGCTCTCTGTGGCTCCGAGCAGACTACAAACACTGATCATGGCTAGTTTACCGCCAACAGTGCATGGTGACATTACTGATGTTCCACAGGCTGGCGAGGGAACATGCCTCCCATCTTGTTTACAATGAGTCATCCTCTGTAAAGTCCTGTCTTTCTCTGTGGACATGCTCAGTACTTTTCCAGCTCATGAGCACAGCTGGGCCTCTTGCCAGATGTTCCGAATTTAATGAGAGAAATGATCTTGGAGGGACTTTTTCTTCCCTTTTTTTTATTTTTTGCCGCAACAGAAAATAAGACTGAGAGCACTCAAAGAAAATTGGTGGTCAATCTTGAAATTTTTGACTCTCCAAAACCAGAAATGCAATATTTCATGTTGATACTGTCTTGTATGTGGTAATGTTCGCCATTACTCTGTATGTCAACAAGTCACACATTATGAAACAAAGCAATATATGATGCATGAAAAATCATAGACGAAGAATCTGAATGTTAAATGTTAAAATTGAACCTTTTCTGATTTTGTTCTTATTTTGTAGGCCTTAAACAACAACGTGTATAAGAATGTGTCACCCTATGGCTCCCTGAACAACATCGTGGATGGACTCAACTCCCTGACGGACCATTTCTCAGACCTTTCCCTTTCTTCAGAGCCAAGGAAACCAAACAAAAGACCCCCACCCAACTACTTATGCCACCTGTGCTTCAACAAGGGCCATTACATCAAAGACTGCCCTCAGGTGAGACTCGTAACACACATATTTTGCATAATTTAGTCTGAAAATGACACAAAAAGCTTATAATGCAACAACTGTGTGACTTTAGACTTCTTCAGTGTCTTTTCATTTGGTTCATACAAACCAATGATGGCACTAAAAGCTTTGCTTGCTCCAGCCAATGCCTGTCTGCCTGTCTCTCTCTACCGCTCTCTCTCCCTCTTTGGCTCTGATCTGACCTACTTGTTAAACAGGCTGGCCTCTGTCTTCTGTAGTCATGTGTGTGAGTGTGTGTGTATACTGTGCTTGTGTGCATCTTAACTGCCACAGCATTACACTACAAGAAAACACGCGTTACAACCATGGTAAATAAACGTGTCGGGCCAGTTCAAGGGTCAAAGGTGAAACTGTCTGTCTTTGCGTTGACTAATCATGTTTTTCAAGAATTAAGAAAACATGAACCAATACAAAAAATGTATTTTCTTGACATGTAGCTAAAGATGTATGAATCTACAAAATCACAGCTGCATTCCTCTGACTTCCAGCGTCCCACTGATTCAGTCTGGTATGGCAGGTTTTTTGTGAGGCTCCATGGTGAATCCACTTCGGGCTCTAGCATTGAGGTTATGAGCGCACTAATGTGTGACACATGGCTGTTGTCACCTACCGAAATATGAACTAATCTTGGAGAGCACCAGGAAAGTTTTGAAACAATCCCTTCCAATTTGAGGTCTGAGCAAAAATGTCTATTTTAAGATGAAGGCCCTGGTTGGAAGCCTGACTTGATGCTACAGGTTGATGCAGGTGTACAAATGTTTACATGTAAATGACAGAAATCTTGTGTTCATGCACAATAACTTTAGTAAAGGGATATTTTGTGGAGTTAACAGGAGTTGTTGGGGAAGGGATGGACTATGAAATTGCTGTGGCGGATCTGTCATTGTGGTGATATATAGCGCTTCGTAAAAAAGGCAAACTCCATGGATGGGACTACGGCCTGGAAGTGATCTGATTTCATAGGAGGAACGCAATGTCACTTTCCTTCGGAATTGTGGACTTGTTTCTTGGATTTAATAATCTCTTCTCTCTCTCTTTTGCCTCTCCCCTATTTCTTCTCTCCTATTCCTTGGGTGAGGTGCAATAGCCTAACCCCAGCCCTGAGTTTCTTTTGCATGGAATGGTAATGAGGAGCAGATGGGAGATTAAAATGCTTTGACTCGCTTTATGACATATGATGACTGGTCTCGGGAGGTCTGTAAATGACCTGTGTGCTGATGAAATATCTCATAGGACAGCTCCAAGCTGCAGTTCGAGGGAATTAGATCATCTATTGACAACTCCAACGGGAATTTTGGGTCCATAGTATATCGTGCAACATATAACTTTGTTTTTCCATTAGTTGTTAATGTCAGCATTGATCAAATGTTGCTGATACTCAACATTGGAGCAGGTGTGCGTTAAGTAATACATAATCCAGTGTGTTTAATACCTTTTTCTAAAACCACATGCCGTGTACATTTAAACTGATTTTCTTCGCTAAACTGAAACGGTTAAAAAGTTGCTTTATTGAACAAAATGCCCGTTTAACAGCAGAGGCTGTGAAATCAATCATGCTGTATAGATGTAAGCATTCAGGGCTGGACCTCAAAATCACACTCCACTGTCTTCTGGTTTATATTTCAGCTGTTCGTTAAACTGCCAACAGTAACTCAAAGAGCAGCACAGTCTCCAAACGGCGTCCGCGCCTACACAGTTCAACACCATCTCAGTTATTTAGGTCTCTCCTGGGCTTTTTTTCTCTCCATAAATGTACCTATCATTTGTGCTACATCACTTACCCTATTGCCCAGGCGCTGTCATTACGTGCCTATTCTGACTCAACCAGCTGAAGACCCAAATAACAGATGTGACACACGTCTTGCGATTGAAACATTGTTTTTGATGGCGTGTTCAACTTAGCTATCGACCAAGACTTGCGTCATTCTCCAAACAATATTGTCTTACATCCTACATTATTACTCTGTTTCATAAGGGCGCAGTGATCACTTGCGTGACCATGGAGGTTTTGGTATCTGTCTGCACTGGAATGCAGATGAGGAAGAATGTGTTCTTACTAATAGTTTGTACTGTACAGAGTTGCTTTGCCAATGAAAACAGAGGCTCCTGCTTCACAGAGCGCTGCTAAGTATGTCATCGTGGTCCAGCATGGAGAATCACATTCTGATGACACGTACAGTCTTCCTCTTTTACCCCGACATGATTTAGTGTGTTGTTTTGTGCTGTGACTTTTATTCTTTTAGTTAGTTTATGAAAAGGTCTCTTTTGTAAATGTATTGACATTTGCGTTTTATTTTATTTTGAAGGATAAAGGATATTCTGTATTTGTGTTTTGTCAACAAATGAAAAGATCAAAAATAGCAATGAATAGCTGCTAACAAGTAGCCTATTGTCTGTGTATCCAAAGCCTGATATACTTTAGTCCTCTCTACTATAGACCTCTATTGTTGTCCAAAAACCTTCACAGTAAGAGCACATTAATGAGCCACACTGTTGCACTGGATGACTTGTCCCTTCACACTTCACCGTACACCTGTTTTGCCTTTTTTCCTGCTCTTGTTCATTCTCCATCCATCATGCACCAGTTTCAGTACTTGTCATTTAAAGCTTAAGATTTGGCTAGGGTGGGGAAAAAATATTCTTTGAGTAAAATATTTGATGTTTTTCAAATGTGTAAAATGACTGTTGGGTGAGTCAGGATATTTATTTATATTAGAGTTTATTATCAAAAGATTGTATAATGTGCTTTAAAGCCACCTGACCGCTGCCAAAGTTGACCTTGTTGCAGCTAAAGGAGAGTCAAGGATTTAGACAGTGGTGGATCCATTACCTTAGTCACTGTGGTTGATGGTTTCCTTATCCCTTCCATTGCTTGCTTCTGAGAGGATAAGAGTTATGTAATTAAATAGTTGAGGTTACTAAAGTGTTTATGCATTATTTGCAATTTAAGACCTTTTTTTAAGTTATAACATGTTGATGTTGGAAACGCACAGCGGAGGGTTGTGGCTATGCTGAGAATTTTTTTTTCAGGGAACTCTCGGTAGTTAAGTGAAAGCCACAGGCCTGGCAGCAGCTGCCTGGTGCTCCCTGTCATGGGGAGAGAGGTGTTATGTAAACTGGCTTTTATTCGGAAAATGAGGTCGCTCCCCCGGTTATGAGCAGAATGCCCCTCGCTGCCACGCTTTGGCCCCCTTCCAAGATGTCTTCCACTTGCACTCATGATTTGGTTCCGTTCATTGGACTAAGCCTCTGAACAGTTGGCCCCACCTCTGATTTCAGTGATCAAAATGATGCATTGAATGACATCTTCTCGTTATGTCTCCCCGTAGAAAGATTAACTCATGGAAAATGACTTTGCAGGAATGCAGGTTTGCGGGTATGCGGGGGTGGCTGCTGCTGCTGCTGCTGCTGCTGCTGCCGCTGCTGGTGTGTGCGTGTTATGTGTGCCTCGGAGAGTTACTATGCCACTTTCCTGGTCGCAATGCATTCCCCCAGCTTATAATAATAGTTTCCTGGACGTGTTTTTTCTGAGAAATTTCAGATATTTCTGGTAAAAATACTTATTTTTAATAACACACATGACATCCAGTCACGGCTTCTGCTTTCACCCTTTTGCCTATTTATGTCAGAAGCATTTCTCTATGATGTAAGATTCACATTTCTAAATGCCCAGCAATCAAAGTTTAAGTTAAATACACATAATTAAGAAACTTGGCTAATCCGTTTCATCTGGACAATCCCACAGCTGTCGTCGATTTTGATTCAAACGTTGATATAATCTGAAAAGCACAACCTAAACTAAAGAAATGCAGAAATCTGTTATGTCAAATAAATATATAAAGCCGTTTCTGCAAGAAGCGCAGCGAGAAAGCGAGTTTTCAGGGTCTTTTAGCCACATTTTGACACTCTACAGAAATATGCTTTTGATGAGACAATTTATTAGATTTTATTCTACGGATTAACAAACGAATATATAAAATGTAAATCATTGAGCTTTATAGGACAGAGCTATGCTAGCTGTTTCCCCTTGTTTCCAGTCTTTGTGCTGAACTAATCCAACCAGCTGCTGCCTGTAGACTCACATTTGTCAGTGGTATCAATGAATGTATCTCTCGACAAGAAAGCTACAAAGCATATTTCCCAAAATGTTGAACTTTTCCTTTAAAGGCCAATAAACTCAACCGTGCCTGCATATGTTTCCTTGCTTAGATTGCATGCCTGTAGATACAGATGAAGTATCTGGTGATGACGTACAGATTTGTCTTCTTTGGCCAGCTGCGAGACAAATGTCATTTATCATACATTAAGCCAAGGACTACACTTAAATGTGCAATGCATCCATTTCATGCATCCATTTATAAAGAAGAGCTGGGCCAAAAGCACCACAGTTGATGCACATACAGAGCCTTCTATATTGCACCAGGATAATGTGCTTTTTGTTCACACGGTGTTTGTTGAATGTGCGTGTACAAAGCATCGATTTCAGACTTTTTTTCTTCTTCTTCTTCTGACCTCTCCTCTACTTATCTCTGTAGTGACATCTGATGTTTACATGGACATAATGTGTCCCATGTGAGACATATGCTATGTAATTTAATCATTTAAGTAACTGTACTCTGCTGGTTGCATAAGGATGAAGTGCTACAGGCGCTGACATTTCCTCTCATCCCAGTCCCTGTCAATCAGTCCTGCCCGCATCTCCTCTTGCATGTATCGGATCTGTATCTGGGACCATATGTCATTAACTGTGATGGACCTCACACCTCATGTGGAGGTCATTTCAGCAGCAGTCTGTCCTTTCTGACAAATGGTCACCATAATCTCCCATAACAGTGTTAACACGGAGACCTGAGGCGAGCTGTGAAGCGAGGGCCTCTTCACACCAGAGGCAAATCACGCTTGGAGTAATGTGTGACTTGACAAAATGTGTTTTTCCTTTGGTTGTGGTGATAAACTTAATGACTCGTCATTACTGCAGCCCGCTTTGTCCACCATAACAAACACCGGCGGTTGTTGTTTGGACGAAACGTGTTTGGTTTTGGTGAGCAGTGGTCCATTACTGAATTTGGTTGGCAGTCGTCCTGGGATAATTGTGCAACTGCTTTGTTTTAATATTTCAGTGTGTTGTTGTACTAGGGGATGGGGGGTAGAGTAGGGGGAGATAATGTGTCAAATACACATTGCAAGTTTAAAATGTACCAGTGTAATATCCCCGCACAGCGCTGTTTATAAGTCATTAAGCTCTGCATGGGCACACCCAATTTCCTGCTGTTTGCAACTATCGAATCAGGTGGAGCTCTGTTTTTATAATAACATTATTGTGAGCAAGACTTTAGGGGCAGTAGAATAATATATAATATAAAAAAATAGCAATTTTCTTTAGACTAAACTGAAACCTTTGCAGAAAATGCTCTACTTATTATTAAAGTATTCCTTAAAAAGAAAATGCTTGAAGGATACCAGCAAAGCCATTATCTATATTTCCTTCATTTGTAGTGTTTTGGGTATGGAGTTTTTTTCTATTCCTACGTAACTCCCAGTGAAAGCAGGGTAGGCTACCACGTTCACATCTGGAAGGAAGAGTGCTCCCATGGTGTCGTCGTCACAGTTAATCAGAAACACTTTAAATGCCTCGCATGTGGGTAACTTTGTAGCCTTATTTACTTCACCCAAGTCCATTTTTTCCCCCAGCTGGCCCTGCTATTTAAGCCAAAATGACTTTCTCTCCCTGCAGACAATTTAGTTCTTCCTTTTCAAATTAAAATTTTCCGGTCAACAAAAAGAATTCCAGCATATTCTATAGTCCAATGTATTATTCCTGTGTGCAGCTTTTATCCCATAATCATAACAGCTCCGCCTCAAGCCTCTGGCAAAACATTTGTGAACTCTTGTATTGGAAACATGCTGTTAAATTGTGTATAATAACTTGCTAGCGCTATTAGTACAGTGCCGATTATTCAAAAGTTCAACAGATAATGTGGGTTTAGCGGAGCAGGAGACGTTAGCTGTCCCCTGGAGGCTAATATTCCTGGGAGGAGAAAGAACATAGATTCTACATCTGTCTGTTAGCTTTTCCCATCTCTATTTAACCAGAACTGAAAGATATCTTTAGGAGAATCATGTATTTACATTTTCCTCGGAGTCCACCAGCTGTTTTCTGTCTTCTTGTCTTTGTTTCATTCTCTCTCTCTCTCTTTATGCATCCTGCAGTTTGTTAACCCCGTCGATAAACAATCTTTCAACACCGCAGTCACACTTCAACATTTGTCATGAGAGAATGTTTCACATTTTACCCCCGTGATCTCTGCACCCTGGGGCCAATTCTGACATGGCTGCAGTTATTTGCCGTGGCAGGCAAAGAGTTTGGATGTGTCACTGTCATGGCATGGAGCGCTGTCAGAGAGAGACACAGAGAGGGTATAGTTCCGAAGCCTGAGAAGGGCACACGAGCTGAAAGCCAGCGCGCCAGAGAAAGAGGAGAGAGCGCTTCCCCTGAAAGGAAATCAAAGTTAAAAGAATGATAAAAGTGCGGTTTCCTGCCAGCTGGTTTGTGTTCTATACAGAAATCCCATTCTTCCTCTCAGTTTTTGCTGAGACAACAATCGCACCACTTCCTGTTTTGGTAACCGTAACCTATTAACCCTATTTACCCATCCCTGGGAGGCGTTACATTTACCACAGTCAGGTGAATTTACAGCTGCTCTCGGATTAAATGTTGAAACACAATGGAAGCTCCAGACTCATCAGGAGAGAGCTTTATGAAGAGACACAATATACTGACTCAGTGTCAGCATATCCTCAAAAGATAGAATGTAGCTTCTTTAAGGTAAAGCTAAGCTAACTCCATCAGTTGTCTCATCTCAAATATATTTTGCTCCTCCTATCATCTGATTAGTCCTTCCTGTCCCTCACAGACTCAGGGTGTATTGTCTAAATGATGCTAGAATATTCTTTCTTATATCATACTTTATTATGTGAACTTTTTCCTGTCACGCCGCTGAGTCAGCACTGTGAAATGCAGGCTGGAGTTAATAAAATAAAAATAAAAAATGTGTTTGGGGCAGTTGCTCCTCACATTGCTTTATGTAAGCTTGCCTCTGCAGCATGAGAGAAACCAGGTCACCTCTCTTTTTTAGAATCTAGTCTCCTTATGTGCTACCCTCGTTTACTTTCTTTACGTCTTATAGTACCTTAGCACAAACCCCCGAATACCATTTCACTTATACGGCCAAAGCGTCAGGCCGTGATGGCAACAACATCAGCATTTAGCTGTGCATTACCAACATTACCTAACACAACTACAGTGTTGTGGGGGTCAGCAGCCCTACACTGAGGCCTCAGGAACTACAACAGGATGGTTCACTTTTCATTGAGGGAGGAGGGAGGGATCAGAGGGTCAGATTTTCATTACAGCATGATGTCCTGTTAGCACACCAGGGCCAAAGTGCTTTGTTAGCTGTCTTGTTCCCTCCTGTAACCTCCTTTGGTATAAGCCATATATTTAAATCACATATAATCACATCAGTATTGTCAACCCCCTGTATGTTGACAAATCTCTTTTACGGCTGACAAACGCAGCGGAATTTAAACTACCTGATTAAGCTACTTTACAGACTTACCGACACTTTACATGAAGTGTTTACATTATTCTCTACACCCAACGGTTACCACAACTTCGTCTCTCTCCACTTTAACTTTAATTAGCCCGCTGAGAAAGGTATAGGGTGAAAAGGACTTCAGATTGAGCTGTAGTCCAACACACCAACCCACCAGACTCATCCATCCACATCAGACCGGCAGCTAAGCATCATGCTTATCCCCACTGGTTGATCGGCATGTGGTCGAAGTAATTGCTCCACCTAGCAGCACCGATTCTTGTCACGTGTGAACGACAGAGATTCTTAAATGATATGAGACTGACCGAGAGGACGGACAACCGGACGGACAGACAGACAGAGACACTGTGAAGCTGCGAGTGCTGGCACACAGGACTGGATTTGGTGTCAAGAGATCAGGGACCGACACTGCTGGCTTTGTGTCGCGCTTGAATGGGCACCTTAGGGAGAGACTGTGGTTCTGAATGGGCACCATTGGGGAAAGCCCAAGTGGTGGGAATGGAGGCTGGTAATTAAGGCAGTCATTGTATGTCTGTAGGATCTGCTAGACAGAGAGGTCAGGAAGGCAGGCCTGTATTGTTCCCCCAGCAGGGCCCTCACTGCATTACAGTGCTGCGTCAGACTCAAGTATGTTTGGATAGAGCCTTTGGATCTTACAGAGAAAAACAACAAACCATGCAGGCGGTCCTATATAGTCTGCTTGTATATATGTCAACATATAGACTATAGGGGCCTCTCCTGTGGTTTTTGATTTTGGAACTTTCTTTCTCTCTCTTTATTCTAAAGTAAGTTTGAAGTCCTTCTCTGGCAGGCTACCCCAGAGCTCCAGCCCTCTCAGGAATCAGGAACCATAGATTAAAACACAGTTGTGGTCGATATGTGAAGTCACAGGGGTGTGTGTACTTAGTACAAGTGAACCCTAGTCAACAGTGTATTGTTGCTTTGGACTGCCAGTTCATAAGGTATGAAGACTATTGTGTTTTCTTGGCTATAGTAAAGAAAATATTATTTCGTAAAAACAAATTGCTTTTATACTATTACATTAAAAGTACATTCCCATACAACGAAACTGCATTCTTAATAACGTTTTAAGGGAAACGTGGTTTGGGTTAAATGAAGTATGTTTGTCACGCTTAGTTTGTAACTAACAAACACGTTTGACTCTTGCTACGTACGTAAGTTAAGTACGTTGCCTACATGACATAAGTGAAGTATGTTACGTGAGTGAATTTACAAATGTAAGGTCAAATAAGTCAACGTTTACTTTTCGTTTCACACGGGACACAAACAACGTTCTCCTGGGTGAAATTCTGTTGACCTATCAATCCACCCAAACCTTTTCCTGTGCGGACTTTGACTTGACATTAATATGCGATAGGTAAAAAAACCCAACATAAATACGTTTCCCTTGAAACAAAAACAGTTTTTAGTGTGTGCTGTGTTTAATTGTAGGTCTCAAGCAGAGCTTCTGTAACTTTCAAGTGAAAATAGATTTTGCTGACTGCCCATTTACTTACTGTAAAAAATAACCTGCATTTGATTTAGACGCTTTTTCTGTCCCTCCAATCCGTCTGTCTGTCTGTATGCACTGCCCTGTAGTGTGTCGGGAAGTTTCTGGCAGGGAAGAGGGCTGGGGGGAGGTGCACCATGGGAATGTTTTTACAGAGTGACCCCTGATCTTCCTTCCAGTCGCAGCAAAGGCTCTGAAGGCCCTGCGTCTGTATCTGCTCCAACACTCACTTAGTCAGGTTACCGAAGAGAGAGACAGACTGAGTAGGGATTGTAAACAGACGAGGCTTATCAGGGATGCTGGAGACGTCTTGTATCAGACAAACTTTTCTCTTTCACAGTGTCACAACAGACAGACAGACATCCTCACTGTGAAAAACAAACGTTGCCACAACCTGTCAACACATTTTATTTTTGAGTAGTTATACAGAGAAAGAGCCTTTATAGCAAGAGCACCGAGAAACCATATAGGGCCATAGGTTCAATATAGCATTGACACCAAGTGACACTGAGATTAGCATCACACGTGTGCAGTATATCTGGCAGAGGGACTTACAAAAATATACAGACACACACTCACAAACACTTCCACCAACATGCACACGACTACAGGCATTACACGCAAACATGGACAGCAGTGTGAACTTCCTGTTGTGTGCACCTCTGTATGCCCCAGTCCACCACCCAACCTGCTCTTGTCATTCAATGTCCTGGTAACCCAACGCTGCTGTGCAGCTGCACAGCTCGCTGGGCTTAGTGGAACCGTGGCTAAGTCCAAGGCTAGGAGAGGGCAGGGAGGAAATTCACACCCACAGCCCCACTTAGCATTAGCCCTTAGCACCCTGTACATTTTGTGAGAAAAGTAGTACGGTAAACTTATCTTATATTCGTAATAAGAGGCAACTTCTAAGCTGGTGCATTGATGGAACTGAGCTTCTGGGTTCAACCAGGGCAAATTCCAAGGCCTAGTTGGCCCGTACGTGCATTTTCTATGAATGAAGCATGAAGAGAGGGAAAGGATTCTGTCAAAAACATCATCTTTAAAACAATAGATTGCTTTTTGGTATGAAGCAAAACACCCACATCCTTGACTCTTAGGGGTATGCATCAGTCATCCAAGAACATGACACTGAGATCCGTGGCCGATTACGGAAGCTAGGTTGTGGAAATCTAGGAATCTGGGAATAGGGTTTTGGCACAGAATGTGCTGGCATGGTGATATGCCTCTGCAGCTGTCTTGGACACGAATGACGTGGGAGTGTTACTGAGAAGAAAAACACAAGCACACACATACACACATGTGCACACATGGCAGATCTATATTGCCTCCATGCATTGTTTCGAAATCCCATTCAAAAGATGAGAATTTAGATAATAATATGAATTTACTGATGGACTTTCAGTCTGACAATGAAGATGAACTGAACTGAACTGAATACTGGTCTGTTGGGGGAGCGTATTAATTGCCAGAACATTGAATCATGATCAGCTGCTTACAACAACACGTAGTCCGAGACCTCCACCTGCAGTTTATCAAAACAACCAGAAATTGCAGGTCGCCAAATTTAATTTGTAAGCAGTAACATCATTAAAGATGACTTAGCCGAGATTTGTCTTGATCTAAATCAACAGATCAGCATATTGCCAAAATAAAATCACAATATGCTAATTGAAAGCTGCATTGTTTGATACAATTAGAAAATGTACAGCCGTGTACAGAACATCTATTCTAAGACACATGTATGTTTAGTTAAGTTAAGAAAAGCACATCTTTTTAAACTGATGAAAAATGTGAAGTGCAGAAATCCTGCGTGTATTTCTTTGCTCTTCTGTTTTATTTCAAAGGGACACATAGAAAGATAATTGAAACCGTAACAGTTTTACGATCCAACATACTTTTTAGTCTTGTAAATATGCTTCAACAATTTCTCGGTGGGTAATTGATGACATTTTAAAGCAGGACATACCTTTTTTGATTCTTTCTGGCACAGCCTTCACTTATCTACATGACTGACAGCTGTGGGATGTTTTTATCTTTGGTACAGCTGTCTTGATTTACCTTTTCCCTGTGTGATAGCTCAGCATGTCAAAGAACAGACTAAACACAAGTGATATGCCCAGTGCTGTTACAGGTCTTCAGTAGAATCTGAGAACATGTTCAACCTAGACACTCGTTCTGTTATAAGATCATTACAACAAGCATTTTGTGTGTGTGTGTGTGTGTGTGTGTGTGTGTGTGTGTGTGTGTGTGTGTGTGTGTGTGTGTGTGTGTGTGTACGCTCACACACAGTGCACTTATTCTGCCAAGCAGAGGCCATTTCCTAGAATTAACTATTTTGGCGTCTCCATGGAGCTGGAAATGGACTTGTGGTTATTCTTTAAAACTGTTGGAGTGGTTGTCCTCTTGACATCCTCCTCTCTGTATCACGGTGAGATAACAAACCCGTTTACAAAAGGCTTGTAATCTCAGCGGTTAAACCCAGAAGCCCACAAGGAAAAAAATGTGTAACCTCAAGCGTCGCTGTTTACCTACACATATTTAGCCTCAAGTCATTTTAAATGCATTGCAGTCCACCTGAAACAGGCTGCACTGGTGGAGTTCATGTGGGTTTGTGATCCTTTTAGGACGTGTTGCCTTTTTAAGATTGAACTTCTTACATACAGTCGCTGTGGATTAGATTATACACTAAGATTGTTATGGTTTCTTACAGTTTATTTTCCTCTGTCCTCTAATTCTGCTGCTTCCCTCACGCGTTACACCTGAGAGGGGATAAATGCAGCAAAAGACGACAGCACAAATGCCTCACAGGCAGATTTAGACCTGGAAACAACTGGGATGTGAGTAAACCGCTTTTTATAGTGAAACGAAATGTCAAGCGCATATGAATAGAATAACATATGAAACCTTTTTTAAGAATAGCACCCTTACCCATACGGGTGCAGTGCAGGTTCAGACGAGTTGTGATGGGAAGTCATATTTAATGAGCTCACATACCATTTGCCCACTAATATTAGAAAAAATAATGTATCTTTGTCGGTGAGTCTATTTTATCAATGCATAAAACATTTGCACATTATAGAGCGACAGTTAACTTGTCAATGTGTTTTTGAAGTGTTAGATTTATATGTGCGTGTACATATTTAGCACCCAGTCAGAGGAAAGTGTTAAAGATAGCTTTGTGAAAGTAGCACTGTTGTGCCAGCTCTATGCTTTTCACTACGTGTCAATTTAAACAGCTTTAATATGTATTGAAGTATCACTTTTTTTCTTGCAGTAATGTAGCTCAGTAATATAGAAATCAATTGACAAAGCTGACAGATTATATGATAGACACAGCATTTTACAGTAGAAAATAAGCAGCAGTGTTAGGTTAAAGAGTTTTATATCCTAATATCTGTACATTTCTTTAAGACAGTAAATGATCTCTTCATGTTGTATGGACAGTTTGTTTGATTTGTAAAATCGGATCAAACAATGTATGGTTTTATACTGTATGTGTGTCTGGGTGAGAAAAAAGTTTGCATTAAAGTTATGTGTGTGAAAAAATGCACGCTTGGTGGTAAAAATGTTAGCGTTGTGCACAAACCCAGGTGTGTATGATTGAGGTTATGTGTAGTACACGATTATGTAATCATTGGAGTTTATATTTAGAGACAGCTGTACAAGATAGGAACAGAAGGAATACGAGGCAGTTACGAGCCACAGTGATCTCCACCATTATGGCATATAACATATGTCACTAAATATGTTGCCATGTCGATTTAAACTGAGAATATTGTAAAACCAAATGATCTACTCAGGAACATTAATAATGCTAAAATGCATGAGCAAAGTGGAAGCCACATCTATGGTAAACACAGTCATGCTTTTCTTTCTGCTGTAACAGGTTGGAGACACAACTTTCCACTGTGGTGTGTGTTTACAAGCATCACAGAGTTTTCTTAAGTGTGAGGCTCAGTGTTTAAAAGCTCCATGAACCACATTTTTGGAGTTTTCAGTTCTACTGACAAAGACCAAACCACATGATTAATAGATATATACGGTTACTGAAACACTATTATCAAAAGTTCAGGAAATATTTCCTTCTCATGTCTCAGAGAAGGAGCAGGCCTGATTGATGCTTTGATCTTTTTTGATGTTCCACAGAGGAGAACCAGTTCTTGGGTTTAAACCACAGCCAGGTTTCTGCCTCTCCCCCTCGTAGCATTCATCAGGCAGACCGCTAAGGCGAGCATGCTAACTGAAACCACATTAAAGCAATTAGAAGTCTTATCAGAAATGCTACGGTTAATGAGCAAACCAAACAAAAACTCCAAAAAGACTCAAAGCTAACATTGTGGACTGAACCCCATCCGCTCTATCTGTAAATCTATCTCTTTCTGAACTGCGGCTAAAACAAATAAAGATCCTGCGATGAAGACACAAGAGCAGACACAGATATGCGCACGGACACACACTGCCATACAAAATGTAATACACACAGGTTGGAGCTGGTTTGGTGTTCCTTGTGTTGCTCCCTGAGTGATGTCCTGGGGGATGTGGAGAGGCAGAGCGGGGCCTGAGCTCCTCCGCTGCTCCTTTGTTTACACTGATGGTTTCCAGATGCTAGCTAGTGATCGGAGCGCTACGGAACGCTGGGGAGCAGCCCAGCAGTTTGGGGCTGGTGCCAGCGAGCCAAGATTAAGGCAGCTCTATCTGGGATACTTTAAAAAACATGGCTTTGTTTTATAATAGCTCTGCAATTGTTTCCAAAAGGCTGAGCGAGTGATTATGGTGGTGATCTTAAATACAAAAGTGTCACAAACATTGTTCTCATTTATTGGGGTTACACATGCAATGCACTATGACGTCTTAGCTCATTAAGTGTGATTACGAATCACAAAATCTAGACTTTGATCGGCTGCATGTGACTGTAATTAACACATTTGTTTTACTCTGTAATTTGACCGTGTGTTTCTTTAAACAGGCATCAGCCTACGGCGGTGTATTGTCTGTTTCTCGTGTGCGGCCCCTTTCGGGGGAGATTGCTGTTATAAACTGAGGTGCATTGTGCTCGAGTGAGGGCAAATCTATCACTTAAGCAGCACACCTGTTCCTCTCGTCACTTTCAGCCTCAGCCACTTTTCTTTACAGGCATTAGAAAGAGACAGCTGCACCAGCAAAGGAGCCGTGCAGAGAGAGAGAGAGAGGTGAGAAAGATGGCAGAGAAAAAGAGAGTCGCACAGAAAACAGTGGCTGTATTTAGAGCTTGTAGTGCATGGTGGGATTGATAAATAGTCACCATAATGCACCTGGCTGAAGTTCTGGCATGGGGTTGGGGCTTCTTAGTCCAGCAGCGGAAACAGCCAATAAAAAAAATGCTTGTTCTGTGTGCAGTGAGACACAGCTGAGGTGGGGACAGTCTCATTCTTGTGAGAGACTTGAAGCAGTGGCCATCTGCACCCCCCTCACTTGGCCCTCAGTTCTGACTGACAGGCTGATGACTGCATCCTCAGATCTTTAGTCGCTGTGATGTCAGATAACGTGGCTAAAGGATGCGAGGATTTAACTAAGAAACCGTTTTGACAAAATAAACCAGGGTCAAAGAGAGCTTTTTAGTTTTCTGTCTTTCTTTTTTCTAGGCGCCATGTGGATAGGAATACCACATCAGATAATGTAATGTGTGAAGTGATGTAACTTTTTTCTGCATAGTTTTCTTGTTTCGCATCTGAATTGCCTTGATGTTGTCAACCCAAAGTCGTAAAAATAAAGTACTATTTGCCCCGAATGACCCGAGAAGAGTCTGAGTTCCTTCTGGTGTGGTCTGACAAACACCCTCAGGTTATTCCTTCTGCAGTGTATTTCTCTCTGCCGAATGGGAGGCTTATGCTGTGACTCATTGACCTGTCTGGCTTTCAGTGATCATGCAAGTCTACGGGTGCTGTAATGGGAACATCAAATCATGCTGAAGAATCTCGTATTATCATAAATGCCATCAAGTCTGTGTACTGGAAGGAAGAGACTTCTCAGCCTTAGACATGAGGCGTTACTTTGTTTAAGGTTTATGTTCATGTAAGAATAACAATTAGAAAGAATACATTTGTTTCCTCTATGTTGCACTTAAGCTTTTGTTTTTCTCTTCCTGGAGAATCCAACAAAACATTATTTCTCTTTTCAAATGTTTAGGTTTATTTGCAGACATCCGAAAGATCTGCATTATTCATATACATAGCTGAGCTGCTTTTGCCAACAAAGACCCTGCTCTCCAAATCCAGACCACAAAAGTGGTCACATACAATTACTACCAAACCCTTTTCCAAAGCCTCAAAGTTGTTTTACGCACCAAATCCCTTGTTTTCTCATAGAGGCAGACAGACCGCTGAATGGCATGTAGCATTTGCACACAAAAAACCCCAAAGCTTTATTGTCACCGCTGTTTCCTCGCATTTGTCGTCTGTGGACCGACTGTGGGCAATATCTGGAGAGATAGATGTCTGCTCTAATACAGTATGTAGAGAAAGTAGGAAATCCCATATTCACAACCTTGAAAGTAGCGGTCTTTAAGAAAGATTCCTCTGGAAGGGATGTCTAATATTAAACCAAGGCTAACCTATCCTGTTGTTGGAGACAGAGGATTAAGGGTTCAGGTCTGTGTCTGGTGTCTCTCCACTGCTCATTACTCTCAGCCTGGAATGTAAGATCAACACAAATGCAAGATCACCTTTAGGCCTCAGACAGTGGTCTGGACTACATTTGTTCCAGTGGTCAGTAATAGACTTGATACACTGGAGCAGAATTTTCAGGACGGTTTTGTGGCAATATGATATTTGAAAAACTGCAATTTGAGAATCACATGCCTGGGCTGCATACCTTGTAATCATTTTTTGCGCTTTTACTGAACAACCCTGATATTTAAAGACATCACAGTGGGTGTCGTCTAGACCGGGGATCCCTTTCTTAAACACACCATTCAGTAATCTACCTGCAATAGTGGGCCGTGCTTCAAACTCCTCGTATCGTTTTGTTTGTACAACATGTGTCTTTAAAATCCCCCTGAGAGAATTGTCTCCACATTCCTCCACATGATAATGAGTCCGATCCACTGTAGTTGTGGACAGAGCTACAGTTGTTAGTTGACGCTGTTTTATCCCCCACCTCTCTCTCTCTCTCTGTCGTCTCTGAAATGTATGGCTTAATTGAAAGCAGAGCAGCGATTTCACTATGGCTCTCAGTGTTTTTTGTGTTCTGCCCCTATGGAGGCCATCTGCTTTAGATTTAGATTTCCTCCTCCTTCTCTCTCTTTCTCTCAGTTTCTCCTTCCCGTTCTCCACCCTCTTGAGAGGGGCTGATTGGAGGGTCTCTCCACAGTTGGCTCGAGCGTCTGTGGGGCTTGTGGTATTTGTCCACTTTTGTCTTTTTCTCCATGTGCGTTTGTGTGTATGTTGGATTCTGATTCTAGAGCAGCAGGTTTTTAGACCCCCTTCGTCACAGTATCCTGGAGGATCGGGAGGCTGCTTCCCATCCCGCTCAGACGTTAATTCTTTCTCGATCTTAATGAGCTTCCCCCTGTTTCGGTTCATCTTGTTCTCTTGTGTCTCATATGTATCTCCCTTTTTTGTTTTATTGTCTCTTGTTATTCTATTTAATTCCGTTTGCGAGCTCAGTTTGCGAGCTCATTATTCTTGCAATATAAGCCAAAGAATGATCCGTGGCCTTGCAGCCGGGCTAAACTCTTGAGTGGGAGTAGTGCAGGAAACAGTGCGGCGAGACTTTCCAGTTGTGTCTCAAGAGTGTATGAAAACTTGTGGATGTAGAATTTGTTGAGAGTGTGTATGTCCGTTTGTGCGTTTGTGTCTGGGTGTTAAAGGGGACAAAGGGAGAGAGAGACATTGTGTGTGGCCATGTTTTGCGTAGAGATTGCTCCAGTGAAAGTTTGCATCACATGTGTGTGTGTATGCTCCATTTAACCGTTCACTGACCCGTAGTTTTTGTGCGTGTGCGTGTGCGTGTGTGTGTGTGTGGGTGTGATATGATGAGTCCCTGCTGTGATCTGAACAAAAAGGAGGATGTGGTAAACTAAGTTGTGATTGTGGAGCTCCACTGTCTTCTCTATGGATAATGTCCTCAACACACACACACACACACACACACTGGGCCTTATCTCAACATGTGCCGCTCTAGCCTAGGGGACATAAACAAATATTGACTCAATACAAGCCGGCACTGTCAAAGTGATATGACAAACACCACTCGCAATCTCCTGGCACAGACACCATCAACCGATTTGCTGTTTCAAAGCTTTGCTTCCACTTGACGAACACCTAAAATGCTCTAAATGGCTCAGATATGTCCATTTAGCTCTAACACAATTGAATGG
Organism: Cottoperca gobio; assembly: GCF_900634415.1. Taxonomy (NCBI): domain Eukaryota; kingdom Metazoa; phylum Chordata; class Actinopteri; order Perciformes; family Bovichtidae; genus Cottoperca; species Cottoperca gobio. The sequence goes on along the minus strand of NC_041369.1, from coordinate 14,935,614 downwards.
CTTTATTTGTAGAGAGCAAAGGAAAACAAAACACATCCTCCCATGCAGGCTCATCTCCAGAGTGTTTAGTGGTGCGATGACGCAGTTCCATTAACTTAGTCATTGTACTGTGTATATTGTGAACGGTTTGTAAATGTTGCTTAAAAGGCAGCAAAGCGTGGTTATTTCCCTAGAAATCAAGCCTAACATTTGCTCAGTCATTCTAGGGCTTACAGCCGAGGGTTTTAAATCTGTAATCCACTGCACCAGTGTAAATGGAAAGACCCTGTATGGCCCTGTATGTATGTATGTATGTATGTTTGTGTTTAAGTGAAGAAACCCAAGACTTCCTTCATTAGCTGCTGCCCTGAATCTAGCGCCCACATTTCTCAGCCTGCCTCAGCTGGCAGTGGTGGCATAACAGTCCAGATGTTATTGTGACATTCGTGCTCCCACGTGTTTGGGTGTCCATTGGAATGTGCAATACCAACTGCGCCTGTAAAGTTTATGACTTCAGAACAGAAACTTGCTCTTCTCAGACCTCCATGAGAGGCAATGTGTTGCAATGGCCTGAAAACAACTGACCACATGTCAGTATAATACTTATGACTACAAATGTCCAAATAACTTTAATGCAGTTGGCCAAACTAAAGTTGTGTGTGCAGTATGTAGGGCAGAGGTGATATATGTTATAAGGTTTCATTTAATACTTTTACACTTTTGCCAACTTACATATTAAATCACTGCATTAATTTGATGTTACTCAAAAGTTACAAATGTATTTAGTCAATCCAGCTGCTACTAAATGTTTATGCAAATATCATTCCTAAACCTTAAGACATTAATTTTTCTACCATAGAAGACAAAGAAAAGCTTTAAATCCTCAAATTGGGTGTCATGATCTGCTTGTACTTTGTTTTATTTTGAAGTGTTCACTCCCCCTTGTTACATGTCTAGTTGTACTTCCTGTCTGTGTGTTTACCCTCCCTTTCTGATTGTTAATGTGTTCCTCCTGTGTCCATTTACTTTGCCCTTGTGTCTTGGCCTTTCTCCCCCAGCTGTGTCTTGTTCCCTCGTTTGGTGTCTGTGTATATATCCCTGTCTAACCCCAGTGTGCCTTGTCGGATTGTCATCGATGTTGTGTGGTGTTCGCCCTCGTGTCTTCCCCTGGGTCGACTCCTGGCTTTGTTTGTTCAGTTTATTTGTTACTTTGTATTTTGCTACCTTTTCGCAAATTAAAGCTCTCTTTTTGTTAAACCCTCGTTCTGCTTTTGGGTCCTCACCTTTTCCACTGCGTGACATTGGGGAAATAAAACTAGCACAATGTTTGACATTTGTCTTAAAATTACCTTTTTTATTATTAATAGTAACTGATTAATTTTCTGACCATTGACTAATCGATTAATCAACTAATCTTTCAGCTCTTTATTTCCATATACACCTTTTCTTATATTTGAAAAACTTTATTAACCTTTTTTGGACACAACTGCCCACACTAATAGTCACTAACGTTGCACCTACTTCTCCATCTGGACTGAAGAGATAATCTGTTTGCCATGTGCACATCGGGAGCATCTTCAAATTGATTGCAAACCGGGTTGTATCTAATATGAAAGCACTCAGCTGCAGACTGAGCATGACGTGCAGCCAAAGGCCAAGGATAGACCCTGGAAACAGCATGGAGCCGGAGAGGAATGGTCATGAGGAGGATGAGTGCTGATTCTGTCCTGCTGAGTGCTGGCTGCAGTATCAGGGAGAGATTTTTTTTGTAACAGGAAATTTCACTATGTTCACATTTCCAAATGAATAACGAGGGTAAAGGTTAGACCTCCTGGTTAGCACACCTGGCACTCTGATCGTATTTTATTTTAAAACTTCAAATTAGTCTTTTATTAGATATTATAGTGGCTAGTCTTACTGCAGCAGAAACCTAGAATCTTTTTTTAAAGGTAAGCTTGGCAGATCTTTGTAGTTGGACTAGATCATTTTGTAGGAGAGCATCCAAACAAAATGTTGCCAGGGCAATGTCTTTGAGATTGCCCATTGATTGCATTAAGACAGCCCTGTCAGTGTGTATAGACTGGTGTGCTGCAGGCCAGCAGAAGTCAGATTCTCCAGCCAGCGTGCTGTCACAGTGGGAGATGTGAAGCTGACAGTGGGGTTGAGGTCATGCTGTTGAGGGGCCAGATTGAAGCACAGCCGCTCATACTTAGCGTTGGCTTTCGGGTGCTGATGCAAACTGCTGACGTCTATAAGCACCGTGCCAGATGCTGCTGATTAAAGTTTCTATTACTCACACATGGGCTGGGACAAAATAAGGGAAGACCAGGGATACAGAATGTACCCCTCCGCTCTCTCTCTCTCTCTCTCCTCTCTAACTCACTACCCAGTACCCCCTACATCCACCCTGAAATCTGCAAGCAATGTTAAAGTGATTATGAAAACAATCTGCAGGAGTGGACAGGTCGGATTTCACTTTGAACAAAGAGACTTCCCTAACCTTCTGGAAAGCTGCCATCAGTTACAGGCTGTGTATTAAGATAACTTATTTCTGTCATATCAGATTTACATCTGTGCATGAAAACATTTTAAGATAAAATAACACAATTCCTTACTACTCCATTTCCAATGTTTATCTTCCGAATTAAAGGATTTTGTTCAACAAAATAACCACTCCAAGACGGATAATGCCTGTCCCAAGGCAGATGCAAGTTTTGGGATGATTTTTTTTTTTTTGATGGAGCCACAAATTGATAATGACAAGCCCTGTCAAACATACTAATCAGTGTACATTTGGGTTTGTTTTTAGCATGATGGAGGAAAGTTTATGATTTATCCTTTTGATGACATCAGCAGTACGTTTGTTTGTGGCATGCTTTAAGGGGAAAAACTTCCTCCAATGCTATATAGTGGCCTAAATAAAGTTGCCAACATGAAGTCATTGGAGCAGCTCCTCCCAACAAGGTTGCCCTCAAGCTTGTGCTTTTTCATGGCTGACTGACTATTGGTAATCATCTCCCTCATGAGAATCAGAAGAGTAATCTAACACAGCTGTAATGGAAGTAAATGTCAATTACACAACCACATATTGTGCCAAAATTGTGTGTGGGAGTATGCTGTGTGAGGAAGTTAGATATATTAGCATGACAAGGATGGACACACCCTGCTGTCAAAACTCAACATCTATTATTGTCCAAGCGGTTCTCTTTAAAATGTCATTCTGGAAGAAGAAAAAAACTTTCTGGTCAAGATGTTAAAAGTAATGATTTCCCCACATGTGCATATATTTTATTCACCTTGCTTTGTTCTTTACAGGCCAGACCCAAAGGGGAAGGTCTGACACCCTACCAGGGGAAGAAGAGATGCTTCGGAGAGTACAAGTGCCCCAAGTGTAAGAGGAAGTGGATGAGTGGCAACTCCTGGGCCAACATGGGACAAGAATGTATCAAATGCCACATCAACGTCTATCCACACAAACAGGTACCTACAGTATGACATGAATATGACTTTGCAGTAGCGTCTTGTGGTAAAAAAACATTACTCATACATTTTGTTCAAGTGGTAGATTTAATTGTCTCAACCAAAGTTAACAGAGTCCAGACTCTGGTTTGTGTGGCTGCATATTGTCTTGAGGACATTCCAGGTGGCCTCATTAAAATATAATACAACTCGTACCACAAACTGATGCTTTGGCCACCAGCAGTGAATACACTAATTGCATTTCCTGACTGATAAAAGTCTGGGATTATTTACTGAATGTCATCCAATCCTAAAATAAATATTTATTTTATTAATGTCTCACAGACACACACTAACTCTGAGGTAATTGAGCCTTACAAAGAAATTCTTCTTACATTTATAAAAAAAAGAAAAAGAAAAGTGAAATCATAATAACCACCAAGATGCAGTGGCGTGTTTTGCCAAACATCAACCACTTTGAGGGAATTAATGTGCTGGTGAGCTGTCAGTTTGACTTAACCTCAAATCTTTCTCACAGCCTATTGACCAAAGAGATGAATCGCCTGAGAAGGAATCCACTCTGTTCTTCAGCGAGAGATATATTTATCCTCAACACTTCATCTTTTAATATTTATGCTTTTCTACATTCTTCCAATTCCACTTCCTGAAACAAAGTTAGGATTACTGCTTAAGGCCCTGCTCGTTCTCTAAATACCACGGCTGACCATGCTCCACTTTAGGAGCTAAGTTAACAGTTGCATACATTGAAGCAGGAAAGCTTGACAAATCTACCCTAAATGTCTGGCAAGGAGTCACGCAATTCCCAATGGAAAGTTAATGCATTATTTATTCCAAATACTTACATTTGTATCTTCATCAGTGTGAAATCTTGACCAAGAATATTAACTATACTGTTTAAAAGGTATGGTGGGGGACTGTATTCAAAACCTTTTTCTCCCCCATGGAGTTTACTGGTGAGAACCTCACTCTTCTCTGCCCCTGTGTCTTGTGGCAAAGCTACACACAGACAAGCAAATTCCCTGCATTTGCAATGTCACCCACTTAACATATTTCCCTTCTGTCAGTGTTTGAAATGGACCACTAACCTCTGTGTCCTCGAGTATCAAAGAGTTCAGCCTCTCAACACGGCTCCCTCCCACCCTGCAGATTCCCATAAATAACCTGAATATGTATTTTCCCATCCACATGCATAAAATATTTGTCCCTCTTAGGTGGGAAATATATTTCTCAGACGCCCAGTGCATTTGGTTTCAACCAAGGGCCTACTTTCCACTGGGTATGATGAGGATAGGTTACTCACTGATTTACCACATCTGGTCACACCAGCTTTTAAAACGGTAACATTTCAGTGAATTCAGTTGAAGTAGGTTTAATAAATCTGCGCAAATATTGAGTTTAACTTTGTTTGACTTTGACACCGTTGATAAATAGCAAGCCGTCGTGCCCGTGCTGACTTATGAGAGCATCCAAAATGGAGGTAACTAATGTAGCTTCTTAGCTATGTTGCTCTTCCCATCTTTATTTAACCCTCTTCTGTCGGAGTATAAACTCATAAAAGAAGACAAGTCATTGTCAATCGATTGATCCTTTAGCGATTAAGCTAACGAACATGCTAACTGACAGTTAAAGCTAATTAAATGACAATTAGTAGCCTAAGCTTGCTAGCTGAGAGAACATGTTTTGCCCTCTTTAATTACTCTTTATTGAATGAAAGTATGTACAATCCTGAAAACAAAATGCCATGGGGAAGAGATATCACAGAACAGAGAAAATAGAAAGGAGTTTGAAGAGCTATTTTGACTGACTAGCGCTCGCATGTTCCTGGCTTGCTAGCATGTTAGCCGTTAGTTCACCAGTTAAAGTAGTGCTCTAACAGAGTCCTGTTTGAGTCACTATGTCACCAAGCCTCAAACACAGCCCATTTCAAGAAGATGCACAGATGTGATTCCTGCTTCTGTGGCAAACACACACATGCTAAATAAAGTTATATGTTATTGATCACTGTAGGGGAACCTTCTCTTTTCACTTTCTTCAAATGGAAAGAGCTCAGACTGCAGCTACTCGATTGAGATTAGGTTTATGCTCAAGGACACTTCAGCAGGGAAGATGCCGGCAACTCAGGGGCTTGAACTCAGTTCCTTCTAGAGACTGAGGGGACCCCATAACATATGCATCAGATTTTCCAGCTTTCCTCAAGGACCTAATGTCTTTGACGCACCGATAGTAAAGTCTCAACACTTCCTGGCAGACTTATTAGTGGACGACTGAATAATCTCCTTGTAGTGACCCATGGTAACCTGGTTTCCTTTCGTTAGACCTCTTGGAATAAATAGCGATTTTGTATTTAAAAAAAATGCTCTAACAAGAAAAGAACAATAGATGAGAAATACATTTTTCCTGACAGATTGTTAAAATAACCTCGAAATGTGCTGGCTCATACAGATTCCCTTTGTCCTCGATAATGATTCCAAGAAAACAGTTTGCTGATATTTCCATACAGGTCAACATGATCAAATGCATACTGAATCTTTTTCTATAATACCAGGTTGGGAAAGTGCGCTGCAAGTTTCCAGAGCTGTTGGTGTGTTGCCATATCTCTGTAACTAATTGTGTTTAGTAGCCTACACGTCTGGTCTGTGAAGAATTTGGGCGTAATGTTGGAGGCCAAAGTAGTTAGGCGTATAGCAGAGTCGAATCTGGTGCCAAAGTAACTGCTTGCATAACTCAGTTTTATGTGTGTGCTGCTTGGTTTGCTTTCTTCAGAGTTTAATATGACTCATTATTGATTCTGTTTGTATCCTCAGCGCCCTTTAGAGAAGCCGGATGGCCTGGATGTTTCTGACCAGAGTAAGGAGCACCCACAACACCTGTGCGAAAAATGTAAAGTCCTGGGCTACTACTGCCGCCGTGTGCAATAATCATCTTAATTCAGAGTCAGAGAGCAACAAGTCCTATTGCTCATCCTCCATCAAGGCTGTTAACTTCCTCCCTTCACATCCAGGTTCCCCTCATCCCTGCTCTGCACACAACATGGCGTCCGTTCCTCCTCACGTCTACCCATCCTCCCAGAAGCCTCAAATATAGACAGTCGCTCTAATCCTTTCTGTCCCTCTTCTCAACCACCTCTGGAACACAGATTATTTTAATCATCATGCTTTTTTTTTTTTTTTTTCCAATTGAAGACTACACCCAGGAACGAGAGGAACATGTTAACGTAAGATCAATCTCTCAAAGTGCTCTTCATCAAAGCAAACACTAGTCAAAATCAGTGATTTTGTTGTGTGCCTCATAAGCCCATTGATCCAACTCGATGTTTAACAACAGCTAAAAGTGTTTTGATGAATCGGCATGTATTTTTAAGGGTGTCACTGACAGTATCGGTCTCAATAGATTACCTCACCTTGGGGTTTTGTTGGCTTTGTGTTTACAGAGATCTGCCTTCCGTTTCCCTGCCAAGTCAAGCGTGTGGTAATGTGACAAACGTTTAATCCGGGCCTCTCATGATGGTATAATGTATTCGAGGCCTTTGATGTCTTGCCGTATTAGGGTCAACAGCACATCTTATTAACTGTGAATTAACTGAGGGACAATGTGCCATACATCCCGAGCTTACATTTGGCCTATTTATTTTCTTGTTATCTAGCGTGCAATTAGAATTTTAACTGGGACATAAAGAAATGTGTTTTTGTATGTTTGTATATCACATTATTGTGTAACTGCTTCCACGTGTCTTTCGAAACTACTGTAGGTTCAGTCGCTCCTCGTCTAGATTTAGTGCGTTGCTATTAGATAAGGTTTCATTCGCTCTCCCTAGAGTATTTTTGTTGCCACACAAATGCTCAGTTACCTGTAGGTGTTAGCGATGGGTATAGATGTTAAATAAATTGTGTTACTTTGAAATTAAGGAGCTGTCGGAGAACAACACTAGTTTTATTAACAATAATCTTGCCGTCCACAGTTTCTTGCCATTCAATTTTTCAGAGCACTTGAAAAAAAATTAACTGCTTGCCACAATTTGATTAACATTATGAAATATGATTTTAGAGATTGAACGTCACATGTAAAACCTGATTTAGATTTGAACCCCAAATGAAAGTACAAATGATGTTGGTTTGAAAGATTCAGAAAGACATGCGAGTTCACATGTAAGTGCCAGTTGATGCCTGGCAGCCTTAGTGGAGTCAATTAAGCTGAATGGAAACGTTTCCAAGATCTTGCTCCCTTAAAAACTATGTCCAACAGCTGATTGTCGTGTAAAGAGTGTCTAGAGGGAGGTGATGTTTTTGGGGTGAACTGCAAGTTTCAGGTCGCTTGAAGATATTAACAAGAGTTAATCTAGGAAGGCTGATTTGTGATGTGGTGATGCTGAAGATTCAAGGATATATTGAAAGTGATGATGAATTAAGTTTACACATTTTTTTTTTATGAATATAAGTGCCTACTATTATGAACCAATGTCTTTAAAGGAAGAGAAGTACACATCCTGTTTACATATATCCTTGTGCAGACCTAAAGCACTACAGAGGAAATTCATGTAGTTTTGACTTATAGAAAACCTGCCTTTTCAAGGAACCTTGTTATAGGAATGTGAACTATTTTATATGTACTGTAGGTCTAGCCTTGTAGAAGCTGGTTGATTATATTTTATACTGTAACATACTGTATGTGCCTTAAAAAAAGATTATAATCATTCTGAAGTATCAGGACTATTGGAGGCCATTTGAAATTAGGAAAAGACATGTTGGGATAGGCTCAGAGATGGGGCAGTATACGTGCACGTGGTAACTGTGATAAGTAAGTTTAATGCAGGTTCAAAATGTGACAAAGGACAAGAAAATTATACAGTTCCTCTAATTGTTTGAACTGGCATGGTGGGTGTTCGCTTCAACAAAGTTTGCTGAGTTGGAGGCATGGGCTGAAACAGCGTTTCCAGCTGGCAATAACAAATCCTACTGTGGTCTGTTGTCATGGAATATCCACAAAGATGTTATTTCTTAGTCGATCCTCACAACAGAACGCATGAAACTGTGGACCTCACACTTTTTTTTGTTTTTTTAATCTATTGTAGTTATGTTTATCCAAGGAATTTGATTTTATCAAAAAAATATACACTCGCCTTAGTGGGAGTTTGCATTGGCTGATTATGATACCTTACAGTTTGGGGGGATTTAGTTTTGGGAAATTCCATCTGTAAAGGCAAAGGGGCACTCCAATTAAGTTACACAAAGTTGGAAGGCTTGCAAGAGACACTAAAGAATAGTTGAAATCAATGCAGAGGATATCCAAACTTATAATCACTCGTGTGGCTCAAACGCTAGATCCTACCATTCCCATAATGCAATAGCATCTTTCATTAGACTCCCCCTGCCTGTTAATGCCCACATCTCTAAAACTCCCAGTTCCACACCCGCAGTTTGTAACCCAGGCCTTTTGTTAAAAATGCTTCTCCAAGCCCAAACTGAGGCACCGCGATGACATCATTCTCAGACTTGACAAAGCTCCTCCAGAGCTACAGAAGACATTATAGTCCGAGGAATGCTCCCGATGACGAGTAAATTAAGTAAGTAAAATTGGTGGAGTGCCTCTTTAAGATAAGGAATTTAGAGACCTAATCTGAATGAAAGATTCTCCTCTCAGTCGGGAACAATCCATTTTTCTTACTGTTAACATCGTCTTTCTTTTGCTCTGTGTGACGACACTAACCTGAACCTTATTGTCCACATCATACCATGTGGCTGTAGTGGGAGGAATAGATACCAATGATGCCTTATGAACTAACCTCATAAACAAGTAATGTTATATATGTGATTCATTATTCTGCCAGAATAATGAGAAACCGTGTTAGAGAGTTCGATTCCGCCCGGAGACATGTTATGAGGAGGCCATTTTAAATGGCAAATCAAGAGCCAATGGAAGCAGTTGATACAAAACATTTGAAAAAAGAAAGAAAGAAATCTCTGCTTTCAGAAGTAATGTCTTGAATTTCATATACTTGACTTTTATAGTACCTTTTTCAGTTCAAATTTGTTATTTTCTATGAATGAGATGTGTATTTTGGAACACTTAATAGATGTTGAAATTTTTTTTAAGCAATCTGCTAAAACGCAAGAGTTATTTCCCTGACAAAGATAGACTGTTTTATGTATATATTTGATGGCCATCATTATCAAGGATAGTAGCTCTTTAAAAGTGTTATGCAATATTGAAGCTTTTTTTTGTGTGAAGAAGGGCCTATTGCTGAGAAATAAACAAAGCTGGGAGTTTTTCTTTTCTTTATGTTTTACAATAATCTGAGGGCTTATCCTGCAGAAATATTTATGGAAAGATTTTTTACAACACTTTTTGTATAGAATATGCAACAAAGTTACACCAAGAAGGAAATATTGATGTCTACATAGAGTATTATTAAAATAAAGCTGGTACATAATTAATACCCTTTCTCAATTATAAGCCATTGTATTTTTGTGTTTTGTTTTATGATGTTATCAGTGTTGAATAATGATGTTCTTCGGTTGTTATATGTAACTAATTATGAGCTGCCATTTACATCCATACAGTCGCATGTATTCATTGTGTAAACACTATTATGAAGATATATATTGTGTTAACATGCAGAAATCTTTTTTTTCCTCTTAAATAGTGATGGATCCTCACCACTGTATAAGCACGTTAAACTGTGAGATGTAGTTTGCTTAAAGCACCAATGACAAGAAACTATTATAAAATGTTATAGTGTTATTAGTAGTTTAGAGAATGTCAACTTTTGTCAAGAAAGCGTGTGTGACAAAGAACTATTTTAGAGTTTGCATGTGCATGTGTTTGGTGTTTGAATGAAATATTATTTTGTGCAATGTATACTTATTTAAATACTTTACAGTAGTTTGCTACCGTGCGTATTGGTTTTAACATTATCAGCAACTTCTGATTGTTATAGAAGTATTTCATTTAGTGTAGCCTCTACGAATAATACATATTTACTGAATGTAATGTGTTAACACTTATGTAGTCAATTTAGAAAGTTATATTTGTATTCTCTTTACTGTCTGTATCACTCGAGATGTTTGTGTTGCAATATTGTAATATTTGATTTGGACAGAACACAGACATGAGGTAGGGAAGACAATGATTTTTTTTTTTTTGGGAAACAAGGACAGTCATGGTTTCGAGAGTAGACCACAGGTCTGTTTTTCATGTCCATGAAACGGCATTCCAAAATGTGCCTTATTTGTTAGTTGGGAAAACATTTTAGTGCTTTAGTGCTGTTGAGAGTTTGATGAATAAAAGTCATATTGAATTAGGAGTTGGATTATGTGGTTTCATTTCTGTGGGTCCTCTGTTGAATTGTTACCAGTAACTGGGAGGTGTTTTGATTCCAACCAAAAGCAATTGATTTCTGAGAACTCTCTATAATATTCATTGTATAGTATAGAGTCACACTGTACAGCATCTTACGCAAGACTTGAGCATATGGATTGTGATAAAGAGGCTTTTTAATGGATTATTCATGGTGGTTGTGTAACGCAGAAGGGGGTCTTGTAAAACTTGTTTTTCACTTTCCGTGAAAGTGCTGAAAGATAACAGACACATCGAGCTGACAGGACTTGATTACAACACTTTGAGTCAAACAGCGGACAGGGAAACCAAAACACAAAAAAAAGGACACCCAGCTGACATGGGGTGCCGTGTGTTAAATGGAGACATTTACAGCAAAAAGAACCAGCTTTTACCAGTTGTAAAGATGTCATTGTGCGGCATGTGTACTAACTGTTTGCCACAGCACAGCCGTCTTGGGAGCCAAGTTTCCATGAACAATATTGGACATGCATTCCAAATAACTAAAACTAAACCAGAGGGTGGGGACCCAAATTATATCAAGTTTGTTACAACATCTCATGCTCAAACAGAGTGAGAGCTGAGAAGTCTCTATAGCAACAATGTAATCTGAGAATTCAAACAAACGGTGGAAGGTCAGCGCGCATATGGTTTCATTTAGGGGCAAGAGCCGCTTTTTCACGTCGCTTCATTATTTACTTTCATAAAGTATTAGCTCGATAAGCAGCACCACCCAGTCTCTGGCTTTCAGACATGTCCTGGCCTCCTTTCCTCTCCTCCAGATGCTCTGTGTTCAGGGAATGAAGAGCGGCCCACATACAAGCTAAAGACATTTTCAGGTTCCTTTACGGTTCCAGCAGATTAACTCATCTGCGTTCTCCGTGTGCAATGAGGCTATAGCCTGCTGCTCTATCATCTGTCAACTGCATTTATGTGATATTTCAGCTGCACTGTAAGTGGATGTCACATGATGTCACATCCTGCTCTGATGGACAGGAAGTTGGTCGCGCTGGAGAGCCGGTGTCTAAAAAAAGCTGATGGATCATTTCCAGGAAGCTGCCAGCAGGGTCGGTGGCACATGTGAGCAAATGTCCTGTATAAAGACCAGAGCTGGTAAAATCTGAAAACAGTTTTATTTGGCAGTAAATGGAGAGTAATTGCATAATAAGAACATTTTACATAGTGGGTGACAAAGTAAATGCAAGACATCTTCTAACAACATAATCCAGAACAGAATAATACCAGAGTTTAAGGCCCGGACACATTGAACCTACATAAAAAGAACTAGGAAAACATATGACTGTAAATAAACAAGCAGCTGTTATGATGCATACATGAAACAAAACAGTGTTTACAGACCATCGCTGACATCGGCCGACAGTCGTCTTGGCGTGTGAACAACAGAATCACCTGTAAAAGTTTCTTCTTGAAAGAACACGGGACGAAACATAAAGTAAATATCACATTTTTTGCGTGCCGATTCATCGGAAAAGAAGTCCACGTGTGTGATCTCGGGTGTTATTTCATCTCCCCGCAGTCGGTGATGACAATTGTCTTAATCACTCCACCGTCATGTAAACCAAACGATTCCATCTTAGTGACCACGTCCATACCTTCCTTCACCTGGCCGAACACCACGTGTTTACCATCAAGCCTTTCAAAAGAAGAGACAAAAAGGAACTTCAGCAACTGGAAAGCGATTGGATTTGGATGTGGTGAGACGATGAGGCAGAGCTGAGATGAGTTCTGCAAAGTATTTACCATTCAGTTTTAGACGTACAGATGAAGAACTGGGAGCCGTTGGTGTTTGGCCCTGAATTCGCCATTGAAAGCGTTCCTGCAGAGATCAAGAAGCGAACAAGTAAATCAATTAAACGTAACGCAGTCAACAAGATTGAGCTGGGCCATTAACATTTAGGCCTGACTGGAGCAAAACAGAAGCATGACACGAGTATGTGTGTGTTAGGCCTGTTCCTCTTCTCTGAAACGCAAACTGTGATAATATCGCACTTTAAAACAAGCACCAAAATATCAGCATGTGGATTAAGTTTATTCAAGAAAGGAGTTCTTTTTTAATTAGTACATGTTGACTCACTAAAAAGTAGGTCATTCACCTGGGGATTGCAAAATCCATATAGCTAGTGGTTTTAGTGCTGCTTGAAATTAGGTACTGCCATCTAGTGGAGCGGCAGCTATGTTTAAAGATATCAATCTGGGAAATGATACTGTTAGGAAGCTGGGGAAGTGATTTACATGCCATAACAAACAATAGCTACAGATTGATAGATATATAGATCAGATTACAAAGCTATATGGGTGGATAAAGGATTCTTTTGACAGAGATAAAGTAGTACATTTGTACGCCAAGCTGTGGAAATGTACCTGGCCCGGTGTGTTTTAATTTGAAGTTTTCATCTCTGAATGTCTTCCCATATATAGATTTCCCTCCTGTGCCATTGTGGTGGGTGAAATCTCCCCCCTGTAACAAAACACACAGCATCAGACAACATGGTCAAACACTTCATGTGCTGCATCTTCACTGGAAATCTGACCTGACACATGAACTCAGGTATGACCCTGTGAAACACAGAGCCCTTGAATCCAAAGCCAGGTTCCCCCGTGCACAGTGCTCTGAAGTTTGCTGTGAAATCATTAGTTGTTTTATTCATTCAATTAATGTTAACAACAAGTCAGATGTACGGGTGAATAAAAACAAATGCAAGACTGGATATTCAGAAGCTATAGTTTAAAGAAACATACCTGCAGTCTTTGGCACTACGTCTGCATTCAACTGCAAGATAATACAAATCACATTTAAACTCCCGGGTTTACACTGAGCCTGTCTGTACATATGTGAGTGCTGGTGAGACCAATGTCTTCTGGAGAGGCTAACGCTAGCTAGCTACCTCAATAGTTATTCTTCCAAGAGGCTCACTGTCGGCCTCGATGTCCAGAAACACGACGGGGTTCTTGTCGTTACCGGAGGAAAACAGCTTCGCAGCGGCGACGCCCGGGGCGCTGTATCTCACGCGGTTTTTTATTCGTAACATCACTGCTCAGCTGACAGGGTGAGGAGGACCTGCAGGCCATGGGTGCTGGTGGTGTTTACATGTGACGTCACGTGGGCTTACTGTCAGGTCCCCCGCGCGGAGGTGGAACAAACAGCGACACCACGTGGGGAGGTTCGGGGAGTAAAAAGAACTTCATTTAGTTTGACAAACTTAACTCGTACAAGGTTTCAATTTGTTGTTGTGGAAATGTATATTTAGTTATCATATGACCAGGGTGGTATATTTGGGTGACGTGATAACAACTAAACCATCTTACATGACAACTGAGGAAGGCCAGGCGATGTGGTGGAAAGCTCCTGAAAACACTGAAACATTATGGCTGCTAAATATGCCACTTGCTTCCACAACAAATGAGACAACAAACAGGATATAGACATTTATAAATGTACTTGTACTTACCACCATCTCCTTTTTATGTCATTTATAGCTGTCTTGTATTATCCCTATTATTAATATTTATTTATTTTAACATATCTTTAACTAACTTGGCTACTATTACTAATATAATACATGTATTATACGTATGTTTCAATGAGTGAGCACAGAAAAGAAACTTCATTGGATATCAATTTTGCATTTTGTGCAATTTGCATTTGTTTTTCTGCTTTGAACTATAAACTGTGATGTTAATGGTTTGTCTGAAGTCTTTATAACTTTATGCTTCCTCTATAAGAAACTCATGTTGTAAGTTAAACTATATAGCACTACAGAAGGGGCATGATGAACATTATAAATCTGTTCATAGCTTCGATGTTGCTTTGCAAAAAACATATCAATATTTTGCCTTTAAAACTGCATGTGCATGATTCTTTAAAATATTTCTAAAACCACAAAGAGGTGTATAATGATAACGTAAATATTAGTATAGATGATGCTGCTAATTATTAATCATTTTCAGGTGTTGCAAACGTTTTAAATAAGATGTAACTTTATCATCAGCATCATTGTTGACAGTGATCTCAATTACATTGATTCATTCAGCCATACAATAAGAGTAGGTAAACTTATGCTTCGTTTGTCTGGATCAATCATACTAGCACTAGCTATTAAAGCTCAAATCTGTGATAAGTAAATAAAAAAAATATGCTGATTATTTGCTACAGTAATTAAATCCATCTACTTCCTTTTAGTATTTATTGCTGCTTTAAATAATGCCCTTTTTACTAACAGTTTATGAAAGAACTAAATATTAAAGTGGTTAAATAGACCTTTCACAGCAGACATTTTTTGACCCGTCATTGCAGGAACACAGCACAGGTGTTACTAATAACTAATTAACGATGCCACAATAACTAGGAGCATGAAACTAAAGTAGCTATAATTAATTTGATCATTTACACCTGTGTGTTTCCTACTGTGACATGTCAAAAAATATCCTGAGTGGAAAAGGCCTATTGGTTACTCTGTGCTATTCCATGATTTTTAAATGATTGTAATTGCAAATGCTATGTACATAGAGTTTGGTACTGTCGGTGTCCTATGGATTGTGTAGCACCAAGTTACAGTCCTTTATCTTTTTGTGCATTTCTGTAATGGTTTAATATATGCTGGTTGCACTTTGTATGTCAAAAGACGCAAAAGGCCATTACTTGTGTTTCATCTGATTACATATTTATTAGATAAATATTAGGATGTCACGTCATCTAACTACATACAGATTTGCAAGACTAAAAATCACAATGTTTTTCCGACCAGTTTAGAATATGAAATGATTGTACATTAGATGTACAAAACCAAAGAGACAACTGCCACCTGTTGTGCCAATCACTTCAGAGATTGTACCTTTATAGCATATTTTGCCAAATTGCATAAAAATGATACATTTGTCAATTTCTTTTACAAACTGTAAATTTGGAAATAACCCCTCAGAGCCACTAAGAGCTCAATGTCTCCGAGTCCCAATTATACCTCAAAAAAGGTTTTGATAATTTCGTCGCACCTTTATAAAGTACACAGGTAATAGAGAAATACACAGAAGTTTAATATTACACAAAGGAAACATTTCTTTTTTCTTGGGAACCCCACATGGAGGGGTACATAAAGTATCTTCCATAAATGAACAGGCGTGGTTAGAGAGGTCTGTACAGACTCAATTTGCCAATTCAATGTCTGACAGGAGGATGCAAGCTTTACAAATTCTAAA
This sequence comes from Cottoperca gobio, assembly GCF_900634415.1. NCBI lineage: Eukaryota > Metazoa > Chordata > Actinopteri > Perciformes > Bovichtidae > Cottoperca > Cottoperca gobio. The sequence goes on along the minus strand of NC_041369.1, from coordinate 14,919,609 downwards.
TACACTATGCACACTCCCTCTGGAGAAAATGAATACATTTCTGTTAACGTGTCTCTATTTGTCATTTACAATATATACACGTATCCCTTACATCCCCGAATCCACCCCCCAACCCTCTGCCACAGCCTCCCCTTGTAATGCAAATAGGAGGGGGTCTCCCTCAAATTCCATTTTACAATATTAATTGCATTCTCTTTTAAATCCTCAACTCAATCTCCAATGTCTGCATTCAGACAGTACAATTTGTGTCGCTCAAATTACTAGACGTGATTTTGTGAAAGGTTGCAGTTACAGTTACACACTGTGTAGGGAGATAAAACATCCCAATGCGGCAGTGCATTGTCTTTAACAAACATATAAACGAACACATACAACATCTGATCCTTCAACTGTGTTATATGCAGGCGATTTGATCAATTTTGAAGATCAGTAAAGCCATATTTGGTTCTTCACACGGATTACAAATCTCGAATGGGGGAACTTTTAGCCAACAACATACAGTATATTTTAAGTTCATCAACTGTACTGCATAAAACTGTGTAAACCAAATTATATGTAAAAACACTGGACAAAAATAATAACTTAAAACTTGAAACAATATCAAATGTGAGGAAAATACATCATTTACGCTCGGTATCGTTATCAAAAACTCATCATCAGGCCTCAAAACAATCCAGAGGACATTTTGCACATTCTCACTTTAAATAAAGAGGACGAGGTCACTTGTTCCAATGATATCAAACAAATCATTTTTGGAGAAATTTGGACCTCTAAGCTGCATTAACAATCTTTTAGACAGAAAACAACTAATTTAAAGCTGACCAATTCTTTTACATAAAAACATAAAAAGTATTCTTACAACTCGACTGCTGAGCAATTTGAATATTCCTTTTCACTGATGCATTGTCACAGGATAATGGAAAACAATACACAGGTAGTCAATACAAGGCCAGTGAGAGTGCATTTGGATCAATTCGTTACAATATTGGACTGGTTATAAGGGATTCTGTGTGTGTGTTTGTGAGTGTGTGTGAGTGTGCGTAGTCCTTGACAGACATACAGTACCATGTAGTTGCCAGTAATAGATAGGTACAGTACTGTACAGTCACAAAGTATTCACAAAGGGTATATACAACAGCTCTGGAAACACTGTTGGATCATGCAGGATGTTTTTCCCAAAAAGATGCAGTTCAACAGTACAAAACGACAAAAGGAAAGATCAGAACAATCACACAGACGTTTTCTATAAAACACAGTGATTTAAAAAGTTCTGTAGACGTCTGTAGGATGTTGTAATCCTGCTCTTGCACCAACATAACATCCAGGCCCAACCCCTTACAAAAAGCATAGGACAACTTTGGTGATGTGTATCTGATTAATTCCAATGTGGGACAAAGATAAAACACATAAAAAAGGGCGACAAAAAACAAAAAACAAAAAAAAAAAAACAGGATGAATTTGAAATATAATAATAAATATAAAGACAAGAGAGAAACTTATTTGATCAAGCACGTTTAGGCTGGACAAAGACAACAGGAGCCATTGGCACACATGCACTTGTGAACAAAATGGTGCTCAATTTGATGAGGAAGAGCAAAACATTACAATAAATACACAAGAACGACTGCAGACCGGGGGGAGAGAAAGTACAGAGGCAGCTCTTAAAGTGGATTGTTTTATCTTTCATCCATTCAATATTTTCCTTCCCTCCTCTGTCTCGTACTTTCTCTCCCCGCTGGCTTTCACATACGCTCGCAGGCAAACAAAAGAGGACACGTAAACATATACACACATACGTATATACACACACTGACACACTCACACACACACACACACACACACACACACACTACATTGCACAATGTGCGCTCGTTTCCTCTGTTGACACTCGAGGACATTTTAGCTCGTCCTTTCAGTGCTCTGATTCTGATGAGTTCCAGTTATTTAACTGTCACACACACACTGAGACAATCTGGGATGGGGGGGGGGGGGGGGGGGGGGGGGGGGGGGGGGGGGGGGGGGGGGGGGGGGGGGGGGGGGCAAAGGGCATGGCATGTGCCAAAGTTTTGGAAGAACACATTTCAAATAGGATAAAAACACTCTAACAAAACAATGTTTTTTTCACAAAAGGAAAATGATGATAAAAAAAAAAAAAAAAAAAAAAAAGCTGCAACACTTTTTCCAAGAGCCCACAAAGGCTCCTGTCTCCTCCGTGTTGCTTACACATGATGATTATAGCTGCACAGTTTTCAGTTGAAAAGTCACAAATATCATATATGTATATATATAATATCACTTTAGTGCCCGCCAACATGGCTGAAAATGGTGTGTTTCGAGTCAGAGGCGGTGGAACTGGTGCGTGGAATCTTTACACGAGGGAAAAAGGGAGTGCGGGGATGAGTGGCGTTCCTGTTTTCTCCCTTGGAGTTCCCAAACAGGCGCCTCTTTTCAGCCGTGCTCCTATGCCACACATTATCTGTTGATAAACTGTGTATGTGTGTGCGTGCGTGAGCATAGGAAGCTGCTTGAAGTATCGATAGGAGGTCAGTTAGGTGTCTCTGGACGGACAGTCAAACACATCACGACTCCTCTAGGTGCATGAGGGTTTCTAGGGGAGGTGAAGGGCTAGTTGTTCTCAAAGAGGGAGAGAAGGTCGTCGTTGCTGTTTGAGGGAAGGTCGGGAGGGTCCAGGTATGATAGTAACTCGTCTGGGTTGGCCAGCTCTGGAAGCAGCTGTGGATAAAAGGCAGAAAGAGACACAATGAGTGGCTAAATAACCCTGAAAACATATTTATCTTTCTGACGCTGGAACACTTTGGATCATGCTCAAAAGTCTGTTGAAGCCAGAGTGAACAAAAACAAGCATAAAAGAGTCAAACAGAGCAAAGAGATGAAAAAAGCTGTAGCAGACAATGTTAGCTGTTAACAGAGCAGTGCCCAGAGCGGGCACACTTACATCCAGGGAGGGTTCAGGCATATCCTGGACTCCCTGACACATCTGGCCATCTGAGGAGGGGTTAAAGTTCAGATCGCTGTGGGGGTGGCCGTTCGGCCCAGGCTGCTGAGGATGAGGCTGAGGCTGCGACTGGCGAGGCGGTTGCGATGGTTGGCCACTGTGATGCAAGGGCGGCCCTGACTGGCCACTGTGGTGTAAGGACGGCCCTGACTGGCCACTGTGATGTAAGGGCGGCCCTGATTGGCTGCCAGGGTGGGGAGACGCATGCAAGCTCTGCTGCATGGAGTTATGGGACTGATCGGGATGGGACATCTGCAGGTGCGAGAGGGAGACAGAAAGCGAGAGAGATGGAGAGTGAAAAATAAGAAGGAAGACACGGAGAGTGTTAAGGAGGAGGGAGGGATGCGTGGGAAGGAAGAGAGGGAAAGCGAAATGAGTTCCAGCGTGAATAATATGGAACAGGCTTCTTAAATGGAAGCTGTGATCAGCAGACATGTACAGCTGCAACATTTTACGGCGACATGAGCATGTGAGCATGATTGAGCACACATGCTGGCTAGAGGCACAGTGTCTGATTCTCTTTCAGTGTTGTCTGGAGGTATTCTTCTACAAATTTAAACATATTCCTATTTTAAGACAACTAGACTGGATAGTGATGTACTTTATAGTTATAATGGAGAGGGAAAGCATCACTTCAAGTCGGCCCCACTTACTGCATCATTCATGCCGTGGTTAAGGGGCTTGTCCTGGGAGAGGAGACCACCAGGACCATCTGGAGGGTGGGAGAGCTGGGGGCCATGGATGAAGTCGTTCATAGGGGGACATCCTCCACCTCCACCACCAGAGGGGTTCCCGTGAGGGAAGTCAAAGTTCCCTTGGCTGTGGTAACTATTGCCTTGAAGGACAAACAAAAATAATACAAAAAAGCTTTTGTCAAAGGCTAACTGCAGTTTGGCCTTGCTGACACGATGAATCCATGCTGTTGCAAAAAGTTATCTTTTCAAAGTGGTTACATAAGGGGATATACATGTTTCCCTTTTTTTTTTTTTTTTACTGTTATGAAAAATTTAGCAGAGCAATGAGCTTATAATATTTTTTAAAAAGGTTCAGCACAAAACTCTCCTTGAGGCTTTGTCTTTGTTTAATGCACTGGAGACACGTCAGTAGTTCCTGCTATGAAGTGCAAAACAGCTCACTTTTCCAACAAATGAGCTGACTACCCTGTTATTTATCTACGCAGTCGGATGCTGGCTGCTTTTCTTTACCTGCTCCAGGGTAATCTCCCCCGTTGCCACTAGGATGATGACTCGGGTGTGGGGGGTAAGGGCTAGGACCTAGAACGGGCCCAGGGTCCGGGTCCTGTGCCAGGCCCTAGCTGGGCGATCATCTCCATCACATTGGGCATGGTCATCTGACTGGGGCTCATGGTTTTAAAGCGCTTGGCAAGTGGCCCGTCAGGGTCCTCTTTGATGTGTAGCTCCGATTTTATGGGGACGGGTCGCCAGCTACACGTAGGGTCTATAGTGACCTCCTCAAACTCTGAACTATTAAAAGGAGAAAATAGGAAAGTGTTTTGAAACAATGGATTCAAAGTCATGGGTTGGATTTAGCAGAAGAAAAGAGAAGACACTTACTTTTGGATAGCATTGAGGATTCCCCACATGTACTGGTCCACTTCCAGACCTTCTAATAATGCTGTTTTACTGAGTAGAGGGAAAAAAAAGATATTAGATATAATCCATTACAGGCTTTCCTTATTAGTGATATCATCTTTCCCAAAGAAATAAAGAGCAGCTTTTCACTTACTTGCACACAGGACACCTCCATGTCCCCCTCTCACAGTTGAGCTGCAAGTAGGACTCCAAGTCAAAGCACTGTGGAGAACAACATGACAAATGCTCACACTCTTCTCTGCTCACAGCCACATGTGACACATTTTACATTAGCGATAACATTTGAACAACTCTTTGAATCTGAACAAACCTGGACATGTTTGCAATCATGCCCTCGTGCGGGTAGCTGGATGCGTCGGAAAGTAATGGGACATTTCAGCGACACCTTAATGGCCGTCTGCTCCACACCGTCCTCCCCGTTAAGAGTGGTGCTGCCTGCCGAGGCCGCCACGCTGCTGAAGTTCCTCTTAACTGAGAAGAGGAAGTGTTTCAGAAGGGAAGGTTGCAGATGTACTTATTTCAAAGCTGATCATGAAGCGAAACAGGTGTGAGATTGTGTAATTAAGATGTACTTATGCATATTAAACTACACTAAGAGACACGATGAGCCATACCCTTGGTGATGCAGTGTTCTGCAGGAAGGAGTCTTTTCTTCAGGAGCCCCTGGAGGACGGATCGCACAGATGGCCTGTGGACCAGCTGCAGCACAAACAGGTGGGACTGCAAAGCAACACAAGAGCATGAAAATAAACAGAAAGTCTAATGAGCACAACGCATATACTAAGTTAAATCACTCGTGTGAAGGTCATACCAGCTGATCTTTCTGAATGAAATAATAACATTTCTGTACTGTTAGTAGTTATACATTGTCTTGATAGTGTGTACTCACACAACAGCAGGCGGTGACTGTAATCTGGATGGTGTTTCTTCCAGGTTGGCATACGTGCTTCAGGTGCAAGGGTTTGTGGGAGGTTTTGTTGTCTCCTCTCTCGATGGTGAGGGGCGTGGCGTTGACACTGACCTGGACGGAGGCGGGCCAGTTGGTGTTCATCTGCCTGTCTTCATGGTGGTAGCACTTAAACTGGAGCTCAAGGTCTGACCTATGGGTGTAAGTAGACAAAAGAGTTAGCGATAATATTAGAAGAAAAGAACAAGAACAGATTCTACTCACTTTTACTCTACAGGTGGTTGTGGTGCACACTGTGACATAACGGGAGCAAATGTGCAAATATAATGAAAGTGGAGGCGTGTGTGTGTGGGGGGGGGCCCTACCTCCACATGAGGGTCTGGTGGACAGAGGGTCGAAGGTGGAAGACATGGTTACTGACAGCCAGGTTGTGCTCCAAGCGGAACGGCTCCAGCACTACTCCATCTCTGACTGGGAACGTTAGCCTCAGCTCCTCATTGGGGTTACCTGGGGAGAAAAGAAAAACAGAGGGGGGGGGGGGGAGGGTGAAGTCAGACAATGCGCCAGATGAAATAAAAGAGCACAAGGTTAAAAGCAACCACTTGTTTCAGAATTGCTGGGGTACTCACTCGGAGGGGGCGGAAGTGCTGTCATATTTGGTTTCAAGTCGGGTGGAAACGGGGGCTTCACATCCTGGTTTGGCGACAGGTACGGAGGAATACTACTTCCTGGGGTCATAGGTGGTGTGGGGTTTCCAGGGACCGGGGAGTGGGGGTAGTTACCCGGCCTCGGGGGCTGTAAAAGGCAGGAAAAGTGCCATAATGAAAACATCTGTAAAACTCATTTCACGTACATGACTGGGTCAGGTTGAGCACAAAGGTCTTTATGAAAACATACCCCGTTGCCTTGGCCATAGGAGTATCCGCCTCCAGAGAAGTTGGTGCTCTGACCATTGAAGGGCTCTTGCTGTGAAGGAATAAAGGGCAATTATAATTTGATGTAGTTCCTCACAGCTCCAGGCTTATACCATGTAGTGTGTTCCAGCATGTGCTGTAATTATGACCAGCGATCTATCGGTCCCTGCATTTAGCACAGAGCACCTTGAGCCCCCCCCTTCTGACCCTAACGAGGAGTAGGTAGTTATAGTAAATGGATAGATGGATGAATGGTGTGGCATAACAGACCTTGTAGTACTGGCCCATGGGCATGCCAGGCGGGTACTGTCCTTGGCTCTGCTGCCCTGGCATCCTCTGACCGGGGTAGTTTGGAGATGGCAGCGGCCTGGAGGGGTTCGATGTGGGGTACTGGCCCTGCTGTGGTGGGAACTGAGTGTTCGGCCCGTACTGCTGACCTCCGTAACTTGCCTGGACGGAAGAAGTTGGAGAAAAAAAACATTACATTGATTTCTTAGGTGCGAGATGAGACAAAGGGCCCTATTGGGCACGAACACAAACACAAGCAAAATCTCCTGGCTCACACTGAAGAGGGTGTGAGCCAGGAGATTTATACCATTTTGGTGACGATGGTGCAGACGAGGCGCTAACCAGGTGCAGCTCGGCACAACGTGGAAGAGAGGCTGAATACATTATTAGTAGGATGAATATAGAATCAGCAGGTGGAGACGGGTCGAGCTCCATAATAACAAATACACCCCAGATTTGAATTATTAAAACAATTGCATATTTGAAAGACACTCATTAAAATACAATTAACATAAACAAGTCTATTTGAAAATATCAGTTCTCATTTATCAACGTTTGGAGATTGTGTTTGTCACGCTCGTATGTTGCCAGGAAGTAATGCAAACTTCTTTAACTGTGTTCTCCCTGGTGCTGTCTTTGAGCCCGCAGGATAATAGAGCCCTTAATCTCCAGATTGTTTCAATCATCAGATCTTTCCACTCACCTCTCCAGGATATGGCCTCTTCATCCCCTGCATGGGCATGCCCTGTCGAGGTCCTCCGGGATACCCTTGCTGAGGCATCCTTTGGCCGTGAGCTCCAAAGGGCACCATGCCTGGGGTTCGAGCCTGGTTCATGCCCATGGGAGGCCCACTCATATTGGGGTTGTTCATGCCTGATCCCATGCTGGCTGGATTCATACCTCCAGGAGGGCCTCGTGGGCCTGGCTGGTTCATGAACTGGCTATTGTAGGCCTGTGTGGGGCCCATTTGGAACGAAGAACACATCTGGAGGCAAAACAAAAGTGTTTAATATGAGCAGGTGTTTGGAAATAGGTTTCTGTGTATTGGTTGCTATAGCTATACATATCTTTTTAGCAGGTGTGTACTGTACCTGTCCATACTGGTTCATATCTTTATTCTGAGTTTCATGCAGAGCTGCCACCGTGGCTGTTGCTGTGGCCGTTGCCGTGGCAGCAGCTGCAGCGACAGCAGCAGCTGCTGCAGCGGCGGCGGGCTGAGTGAAGTCACCAGGAGAACGTGAGTGGGAGGTCAGTCCCATACCTCCTTGAGAGGGGTTTGGGCCTCCAGAGTAACTGTAAAAACACAGAACGCATGTTTTGATCATTATGGTAAATGTTATTGCTTTCTTCTTCTTTCTTTCTTTTTTTTTTTTAAGAGTCGTATCCAGTCTCTTACCTCCCGCTGTATCCCCCAGGACCTCCAGGGTAGCCAGGCCTGCCGTACATGCCCTGCTGCATGTACTGTTGGTTGGAGCCTCCTTTGTTTGGAAACTGTTGCTGCTGAGCATTGAACTGGGGAGAGTTGAGCCCTGCCGCGCTGGCAGACAGACCCGATCCCATAGGGTTACCTCCAGGATTCATAGGGTTATTGCTATTCGCCATTGGGTTACCTAGCACCTGGATTCAACAAATACAGGGAGATCACTTATCCATTGGGTTTGTAAGCAGACAAAACCTTCTGAGTCAAGCGTTGATTGTGTGTCAGAACTTATATAATTACACACTGGATGCTGCTCATGACATACCTGGCTCTGTGACGTATTGGTCACGCCCCACACTGTTGTAACCACAGACAATGACCCGGGGGGCTGGCTGGTGTTTTGTTGCCAGGGGACAGAGTCATAGGGAAAGGATCCATCACTGGAAAGTAGATCAAAACAAAAACATGTGCCTGATGTCAGTTGAAGGTTCAATTGGCCAAGAAAAGAGCCAATAGAAAGCCAACAGAGTTGCATATCCGTCCAGAATTTTGAATAATTTGGGAATTCTTCTCGCCAAAATGCTAGGCAATTTGAAACGTTGGGCAAACAATTTCAAAACACATTTTCGGCCAGAATATCTGCTCATGGCTGCTGCACAGTGAGATGGGTTAAACGCTCCAAATGAGTCCGTGAGGAGTTGCAAGCCCACATACACACCAGTGAAAACTAAATATGATTAAATTATTTATTGGAATTGCTGAAAAGTCTCTGGATATGAATCGGGAGAGTACCGTTGGAATGTTTAACATTCTGATTTAAAAACAAATATCAGGGCAAAATATGAGAATCTGTTACATATATTAAACAAGCTAAATCCTCATGGGGAGAGGCAAGTGGCCAGTGGAGTGGGAAGGAACTGCTGTTTTTGGAGAGCAGCTTGTTTTCCCTAAGAGGTTAGCTCTTGGAATGGACGACTTGTTCAATATTTCCTCATAAAGGCACAACACTATCCCGAGATCCTCAGCAGAGGCAAACAGGACTCTTGGCTAACTCCGTGCTTGACTTTTTCTTCTTCGAAAGAGAGCGAGAGAGAGAGAGCTATGAGCACACAATGTTCTTCAAAAACATTACTTCACAGCTCTCTTCCCGGCCGGTTTATCCTCCCACCCCAAATCACCTCGGCTGCACTCAAAGTTATTCTGGCTCTTCTCCAAACAACGGAAATTCCCTGTGTCTGGGTTTGTATTACATAAGCACTGAAGTCAAGATAATACCTTAATGAAGGCTGAACCCACCCTGAACCTTAGTTAGCTTATATGAATTCATTTGGTACAATGACATGGCTACCTTGAAGAAGCTCCAGGAGCATAATGGCTTCTTTTTTCTTTTCTTTATCCTGTATTTGTATTTATCTCCTCATCTCCCTACACACACACACACACACACACTTCCCCACAGCACCCATCCACACAGACACTCCACCAAAAACATACTCTGTTGTGCTTTAGAAACTATTATTGTCATTGTATGCATGTTGTGTTAGCTTCTGCTTGCTCACCTGTTTAATGTGAAATGTCACCCGTGTAATGCTACTCCTCACTGACACATCAGCTGTCTGTTGGATTTTGTATTTATGTCTATTAAAAAGGCTCAAGTCAGTCTGTCTTAGAGTTACTGTTGGCTTCTTTCAGATGAGTAACAGACAACTGACAGATGGCGCGCACACAAGCATGTATCAGTCTAAGTATACGCGGGTTCAATACAAATTCAATCAAACAAAAATATTTGAATCACAAGAATGTAATTAAAAGTATCCGATGTGTCGGACAGATATCACATTCAGCGGGGAATAACAAGAAGCGTGGACAGAAACAGCAGTATTAGCCTAAATTATTCAAACGCAAGTGACTCATACCTGCCGATTCATAGCTGCACTTCACTGATGTTATGCTGTAAAGTGTTTTTCCCTTGATACTCCTCTTTGTACGGTTTCTTTTTTTTTTTGGGATAAATTATGACCCCAGGAAAACAAATAACTTCACACCAGTAGGATGAAAAAACAGTAACTTTGAACCGAATTGAGAATGTGGGTTTGGTGGAAGACATGCACGGTGTTTATTCCTCTGACGGGAGATGTCTCAGAGACTCCCCAACTGACCTGTGTGTGAGGCCGGGCTTCATGCTGTTCATGCTGGGCTGCATGGGGACTTTCCCCTGCGGTTCGTTCTGCCTGCTCTTCTGGTGACGCAGCAGGAGGAGACGACCCAGCTCCTCGCACCACGACGACAGCAGGGCTGCGAGGGAAACACACAGACACACACACATATGCACGTGCGTTAGTCTCCCGTCAGCACAGACAAACACACATTTTGCCTGCATGAACATGGGTCTGCTGTGTATTCATGTGGCATTTAGTGCATCTTTCAACTCCTATGTGTGCATGATCACATAGAAACGACTGGATCATCTTCACACTTTTAAATGCCAACCTCAAATGAATAGATTCACCCCTGTCAGGTCTCTCAACAGTGCACTGTACTGAATGGTACGCTCGTGTCCGGAGACCATCCAGCCTGAAGTTATTGCTGGAGCCTCCAGGGGGCAGCCTAACTCAATAAACCTACATTGATTATTTGCTTGTGTGGATTTCACAACAGTTACATCACTTCATCTCTACCTGCAGTGTAACATATAAACTGAAATCTCTCTACAGCACAAAAGACCTCACACTTTTGTTCTGCCACAGAGTGGGAGGGGCTGAAATGGAGTGATTGGGGTTACAGATATGATCTATGTAGGAAGTAACTTTCTCCACTCATCAACACCACTTCATTCCTCTCCACACTTTCCCCGTCTTCTCATATCTCTAAGGACTAATCAAGCCGCGCAGCCTTTTCATCCTCTTTGTGAAGACGAGACATGTGTTTTTTGTTTTGTATTGTTCCAATTTTCATTACATTTTCTTCACGATGCCAATCAACTTGTCATTCTTGAATCGATCAGAGTCGCTTGGCTTATTTAAACACACTGCCTCTTGATCGTAGAAAGTTGTCTCGACAAACAAACAAAAGGAAAGGTTACAGTGTTCACGACTTAATTAAATAATTTAAGACGCTATTTTTAGCCTCATAGACCCAGATACACCAGCTTTTAGGAAGTGCTGTTGCCATGTTTGGGGTTTGATGTGGAGTTTTAGAAAATGTTTTGGGCCCTTAAGAAATCGTCAGGTTCAAACAGTCTGTGACAATGAAATTGGCATTGATAATGCAATTTACAAGGTCACAAACAACACATGTCTGTCAAAATGCCTTGGAAACAAAAGGGAAATAAAAAGCAGGGCGAGTGAGTGAGCGAGTTGTGCCGACTGTAACCTGTACATTAAGATAACACCTAATCTAAACTGCTTGAGCTAACAAACAAAAAAGGAGAGGAGAGGAGACAGCGGGGAGAAGACGGAGAGGAAAGGAATGAAGAACAAAGCAGAGGAGCGGTAACGTTTTTTTCTTCTTCTGGAGGGTGGAGAGAGCCAAGCCTCCTAGTTAAGGAGGAATTATTCCACCCTGCTATTACGGAGAGCTTATCTCCCCACTAAATCACCACCTCTGCACCAAGGGACTGTCTCTTCAACTGGCAACCCACCATTTAGACCTAAAGATCAGCTCCAAGCACAAGCGATTGAGTCGCTCTGAGAGGGGGAGAGAGAGAGAGAGAGAGAGAGAGAGAGAGAGAGAGAGAGAGAGAGAGAGGAGAGAGAGAGAAGAGAGAGGCGTTGACTTATCATATCAGTGTGGCTAAGAGCCACCAAATCTAACAAGCTGCCAAGGCCAGAAGTCATTCATAATAGAGTGAAGGTCCGCTCTGGGCAACGTGCATATTTAGCCAGCTTAGTACAGTGTACACAACCTTGTTTTCACCTTACAGTCCCTTGTGTTAACACCATCACACACCCGCAACTACGCTACCACACTCCCTCTCACTTTATCTCCTCACTCGGCAGTAAATACCCTTCTCACACGCTGTACACACCCACATTCCTCCCTTCTGTTGTGATCCATTTGTCTGACCTGTTATTAATTACAATATTAGTTAGCAACCAGATGTTCTTTTAACTTCACTAATGGAGAAAAAGAGGAGCAGAGGTCAAAAGTACAGACGATCGAGGAGAATATAAAACAATTTCTTTGTTGCGCCTCGTTTCATCTATTCCACATTTTATTTACAGTAACGCAGTTAAATCAAGGCGTCGGCTTCCTCAGTCCAAATATTCTGCATTGTCAAAACGATGCAGAATGCTAAAAAAAAGTAGATGAACTGAGAAGTTACATGATGCCAAGTTTCTGAATTTCTATCAGAACATTGATTTACAAACATCATGAACTAATAACTTGATGAGCAAATGCTGCAACAGGCGAGATCAAAGAGACAGCTCAGTTTCTGGGAAATGACACAAGCTTTTGAACGAGTGGGATGAACTCAGGGATGTTTTTCTGATGTCTCTGCATGCAGCCTGAATGTTAAATGGTGAGTTTGGCCAAGCTTTGCCCGAACACTGGATATCCAGAGGATCAGGTGGCGGCTCTGCAGAACGTCAGCGCTACTTGATGAAGTGTTGACACGTGGGTTTACAGTTCGGTAGAAAAAGCTGAGAGATTGTAGTTACAGTATGAAACATTAGGCTTATCGGGAGCTTGTGGCAGTGTTGAAGGCACTTTGGGGTTCGGATTAGGTAGTCTAAGATTACCAGTTTTCTTTCTTCCTGAATACTTACAAAATCAAAAACAATGAGTATATAGTTTGAAAGTGCAGGAGCCTGTGAAAGAGGAGTCAGTCAGCAGCTACTGTAGTACTCTTTTCTTTGTTAACAACATGTGTGTCTGTGTCTAATTAATCAGGGAAATGACATCATAGCGTACATGCCATCCCTCTTTGGAAATGTTTAACGGTGTGTTTCCCTGCCTTGGAGAGACGCTGCCGCTGATCCCATAGAAATCCCCTAATTGGGTTTATCTCGGCTAATCTCACCGTTCATACCTTTAAACTGCAAGCGGAGACATCAAAATGCACTCATGACTGCGCAAGAAGTCAAACATTCCCTTTAAACACACGGATATAAACAGTCACTGCTCCGGGTGACTGATGCCTACACACTGCAGGGACGCCTCGAGCCCTCTCCCTAACAAGTGGTCTGCCCTGTCCTCTCCCAGCACGGAGAGCAGAACACACGCTGACCCTCTCCGAACAGCTCCGTTTCTTAGAAGCTGCGGTTGTTTAATTGAGTAATGCCAAGAGACATATGGGCCCTCCTTACTCAGGCTGTATTTAATGCTGAATGGCTGAGTGATACCAGAAGCCCTGGGTCATTCTCACCTCACCTCACCTCAGCCCCTCTGGGAGCAGCAGGGAGGGAGAGTAAGCCCTGGTAACAGGCTGCAAGGCCCATTAACTAATGACAGAGTGTGTGTGTGTGTGTGTGTGTGTGTACGAGTCCTCTTTTACAAGGAAACCCCCATGCTAATTACTATGAACTCTGATAGTGCAGCGTGTGGGCAAGCATCTGTGTGTGGTAAAAGCCTTTGCGCATATCATTCGCCAGTTAAATCAGGACAGATTGCCGACTATCTGATTCTAGGACACTTCAAATGCGCGCACCCCAACATAATTCAGTAAGCTGGACGATGGCGACCCCACTTTGTTGATAAACACCATGACATGATTTAAGGGTGAAGCCCTAGATCCGCCACGTGTACACATCGTCAGGGTTTGGGAAGGTGACCGAGACACCCTCGCCTTCACATGAACTGCTGTGCCCTTTAGGAAGGCGTTTAACACTCAACTCTTTCAACGGTGTCATCGTGCCGGACACTTCCCAGGTGTGAATTGCTGAACGTAACGTGTTATATGACTGCATAGGAAAGCATCATTTTACTTTTTACAGAGTATTTTTTACAGAGTAAAAGTAAAATGATGGTCTCATGTTGTGACAAATGCCAGGGAACAAGTAAACTTCACACACTAAAATGGCAATTTCAGCGGGGTGCACACACAGATTGTATTCTCTCCTGCACCCCGTCAGTAATTCTGTAGCTCATGACATCCTCTGTGTAAAAGGTCAGCAGAGGTCACCAAGAAATAAAACTACTATTTGGCTCGTACAGCTGCGCAGGCACAACGTGGCATAACAATCTTTTGAACTAAGTGTGACAAAAAAAATCACTTAAATATGACAAGGTGTGAAAAAAAATCATGTAAAATCACTTTACAGAACTACAAAATAATATGTATGTGTAGTTCTTTATATATAAATAATTATATTAGCAGAACCCTTTTACTGCTGCTACAGATTTTGTTCAAAAGCAATTACAAACTTGTTTGTTTCCCCAAATCAAACACAACACGACACTCAAGTAGTAATAAAATAAAAAAAGAATTAGACAGCTCATGTCTTGATCACTTTGCCGTGTTTATTTACAACTATTTGACAGACTGAAGTTGGTCAAACTTCATCAAGTTGATCTTGAGTGGCAACTTTTTCCTGAATTAGTTTTGGGGGAAGGAAACACATTGCAGCTTTTTTGTTGTTTTCTTTTGACACATTGCACCCGACTGAAATTCAGTGCAGGAGAAGTGCACTTATCTCGTCTCAGGAATGACTCTCCACTAACATATCCTGATATTGATATGGCATCAGCGATGTGTTACTGATATGGTATCATGTAACAGCTGGAGGGCCTAACTCTCTGCTTGCATTATTAAATTCATGTTTCAGGTTCTACATCCAATAAACCGCTCGTAAAAGGAAATGTTACGTGTGCCCGTTGCAGCCTCATTCGTTTGGATAATAACACAAAGCAAAGATTAGTGGCAATAAATGACACGGAAGAGGCATTGTGCACTGTATACTGCTACAGTATATTCACCACGACCTGTTCGAGGCTCGGTTATATATAGATAACTAGGTAGATTTGCACGAAAGCCCATAGAGAAGTTTGTGTCATATTCTGCACGAGCATTGTGCTAATTATCCAAGACTTATTCAGAATAAGAAATATTAAATACATCTTCAGATGGATTGCACATCCCTGCCCTCATACTGTACACGTCACCTCTGGTCCTAAAATCCCCAAAGATCTGGCTGTTATGCCAAATTCTGATCACCAACGCTGGACACGCCAGGCTTTGATAGAGACATGTTCTGTAATACGGTGCATGCAGCCCGTCTGTAGTTTTGTTGATAACAACACAGACAAAGGAGGAAATACTACATGAAGAATTACACTTTCGGAGCATGAACACTGCAGCACTAGACATTGAAGCCTTCTGAGACAATGTGTGGGATGATAACAAAGAAGCAATTTATAATAGATCTCATAGGCAGAGGTCTGTAAAACACTGGCAGGTAGGTCTATGCTGTGTGGGTACAAAGTATTATGCAAAAGACGAATATGGAGGGGATATAAAATCCTGCGAAAAAAAATTAAAAGTCATGCTTTTTGCAGAAGTGTAATGGAAGCCATTTAAGCAGTCAATGATATCCCCCATCCTGCCCCCTCTCTGTTCAGCCAACTTCTTCCAAGAGAAGAGCATATCAAATGGGCTTTAGTCTCAACAGCTTAGAGGCAGAACAACTCAAACATGCCCTGCAGAGAGACAGCGCTGTGTCAGAAAGCACACTCAACCAAAAGCAGGCCGTTAATGTAACTAACTGTTCACACGGATCAGAATATTCCAAAATCTAAAACGGCCACAAACTTCAAAATGTGTTCCTTTTTTTATTTTTTTACTTTAATTTATTTTCCCTAATTGTTTTTTTTCTTTGTTTTTTTTTTCCATTGGTAAAACAATGAGGTTTTCTGATTTGGCTGGTATGACAGAATTTCATCCAGGACCTCTGGCAGTACACCAGACATGAGGACAGAGGGGGGAGAAGATGGATGGAAGGATGCTAGACAGAGGACAGGTGGAGATGGAGGGAGTGGGCAGATCCCCTCCTCCCCGGGATGTGTGTGGGTCACAAGCCAAAGAGATGCTGCAGCCCAGAAGGGAGGGTAGCTCTACCTGAGTCACTCTGACATCTCCTGCAGGTGCTGGTTTCTGTGGGGTTCAAATTACACATTTTTAAACGGGGCAGAGTTATAAGAATCAGCATGAACACCAAACATAATGCAGTATGACGGCTGGATCTGACTAAAGGTGCAAAATGTCGGCGCTCGGGCGGGAAATGTGGGATCTCCGCGTCGCATGTGGCCACAAAAAAACAACAGAACACAGTCTATTACATTCTTTATATATTGTGGGGCGTGCATAGTCCAACTGAGCTTGATTGAGACCCACAAGAAAGATGAACATTTCTTAGCATAATATTTATAGCAGCTTGAAATGGTCTTTCATGAGTCAGATACTCTCAATTTGTGTGCTGTTTTACAACGAGTTAGGGACTACAAAGATCAAGCACTAGGATGCAAAGCTTATATCCTATGTGTATAGCCATTTCCAAAGATATTCAGGAAAACAATGAGTCTTTAATGTTTTCCTAAGTTATATTATAAAACCCTACTAATAATACTCCCTCTGTGAAGTAACAACAATAATAAGAAAAGAAAAGAAAGTCAGCAATTAACAAATATCATCTGCTGAATTTTCTCTATGAATCAAACATATTGAAAATGGCCGTCAAACAAAGATATTAAGTTTACAATGAAAGCAGAACATTTAACTATCAACGTATTTTGCTTTTCATGAGAAAAAATTAATTTCCTTTCATCAACTAACCGTTGCAGCTCTACTTTTTTTGGTTTTGGTAGAACTTGTGACGCCAGTGTGTCGAGTGACACAACGGACCCCGTCAGTTATGACATTGACCTCTGGATTTGACCTACATCCTCGCTGGGATATGAAATTCAGGTGGCCGGTGTATCCGCGTTAGATGCTCTGTGAGTCACTGCTTACAGTGTTAAGCCTGGGGGGGTCACGGCCTTCCACATCTGTATCAGAGAACTGTCACAACACTCACAATGATCCTACATATGATCACATCTATTATTCACATCTGAGTCACACACATTGTGCAGTAAATCTGCACAGTTGCACTCAAAGGCATGTAAGAGTAAACAGGGAAATACACATCGGCGCACAAGTATGTGGACACAAGCAAACGTACAAAAATAGAAATAAAAAAATAAAGTAAATATGGAAACTGAGGTGCGTATTTGTGAGTAAACAAACACAGTCAGTGTCTGGGCTTTGTAAAGATGTGCTTATACAGTAAAGTGCCTCACACGGCAAGAAAGAGCATCAGAGAACAGCAAGCTGTGAATGAACTGCTCTTATCAGCCACGCGCAGCTTCCCACCACTGGAGGGGAACTAGTAAATATCACATGCCTAATTATAACCAGACACACTACTTATCTCAACTTCCACAATATGTCTTTCATCTCACACTGTTGTTCCGTCAATAAAATCATTAGGGGGGAAACCACAAACAAGGATTCTGAGATTTCCTGGAGCTGCTGTTTTATATGATAAAACTGTGATTAAAACAAGGTGATGAAACACCAGCTGTGGCCTTTCTTTCTTTTTTTTTTTTCCAGGCAAATTAGTAAATGGAAGAATTTCTTGAGGAGTGGCTATGAGAAGATGTCAACACAACCGGAGCGGAGGAGTGAACAGATAAGGAAGCGATTAACAAGACTGAAGAATCTTTACGAACGCTTCCTGAAACACATCCTGCAAAGAGTACCGTGTAGCCCGGGGGCACTGAGAGCTCCACCCTTCACTGCTATCAATACCTGACATCAGTTTGTCCTACCAGAAATTCCTCTCTCAAAAACAAAACGTTACTATGCCACTTGCTTTCAGTGGGAGGAGGGAGGGAAGTCAAGCATGACAATGACTCACAGGAAAAGCAGAGACGATGCAAAAAAAAAAAAGAGAGAAACATAGGTCGCACTACATACAGTTCAAAATCAAATGTCATGAATGAGTCACTAAACAGGCGGATGGGAAGTACTCAGAGTGCAGTCACAAGAGGTCACAGAAGTGTGTAGAGTAAGTGATACAAACAAAGCTTTAGAGCCGTAGAGAAAGGAGGAAGGCCAGAGGGAGAGAGCGGCTGCATGTGTCTGGTTGGTTGAGGGTGTCAGGCTGTGTGTTAGCGAGAATCTGCCGATATGATATCTTGATACAGGGGTTTACGATTCAATATACTGAGATGCTGTAAGCAAGGCAATATAGTTTAAAGAGCATACATTAACATTAAGTAAAAAAAAAAGAATGCAATCAAAACAGTGAGAAATGCATTTGTATTTATCACTGTCCTGGTAACATCCATTTAAACTATTAATAAAAACATTTTTATAGTATTTTTGAGAATCGATACAGTTTCATAAAACATAATATACTCAAGTGTATCAATATTTTCTTACACCCCCTTTTAGGATGCAGACGGTTTCAGCGGCTTCCACCCTGCTCAGGCTAACAGGAAGTGCTGCAGCTCTACAGAGGTCAATGCAAAAGTATGTTATTGTTTGCCAGAGCCATTAAGTTGTCAGTTTTTTTAAAAACTTGTATAGCCTGCAGCATCATGTCACTTGTGTTGCCTGAGTAAAGACTCATACATGTGAAGGAAGTGTTGTTTTCCTTTATGAGACACACATTTGACAATAACGGGTGCATTTAAACAAACACTGAAAGAGTGAAACAAAAAGCAGACTTTTCTGTGCACTGATCTAATTGCATTGTCCTTCCATGACTACACTCCCCTTCCTCCTCCTCCTCCTCCTCCTCTCCTAATGAGTGGACAGGCAGACAGGGTCTGGCTCCAAGCACAGGTCAACAACTTAAAAAAAGAATCCACAGTGGAAAAGTGGGTCATCTCTTCCTGACAACACTAACGCACATACAGTACACTTGGACTTTAAACAAAAAAAACATGGATATCTGCTCCTTCAGGTGCCATACATTGGAAGAAGTTGTTGAATGTGTGATGCAGCCTAGTCATCGCAAGGACTCACACAACCTTACCGCTTTACATAATTGAAAAAAGAAATGAGTGTCATTAATGCATTTGCATATGTCTGAAAGTGGCATAACCACATGTATGTTTGTTCTTCCATCTTTGTTAGAATTAAATAACTATTTAACAATTTAATCTGTCAATCCCTAAGCATACCTGCAATCCTCTCAAATTTCAAACCCGCCTTAAACCCCAAATGTAACTCTTTTAATGCCCAGCCTTAATATAAGACATGAAGACCAAAGCATCCCATCAACTGTGACCCTTACCAACAAAGTCCAGAACTAAGACACAAAAGTAAGCAATGCACATGTCAGTGTATGTTTGTGCACACAGACAAAAAACCCACTCAGAATAACCCTATGACAGAAGTGCATGTAGGTCAACCTGTGGTCAGCTGATCTGCCCTGATCCTGTGTTGTGTGAGCAGCCAGTGCTTTGGACTACAGTCACACTAGCACACCAGGCAAGAAAGAAGAAGTCCATGTTATGTACGGCCTACATTACGGCCGCAGACACAGACACAATGTCAAAGAACAGTTCTTACTACGTAAGAGTTCATCATCGTAGACCTAATTCAACTTCTCAATTGACCTCTGTTTACACCTGATCCTGCCCCATTCATGCAAACACATTCAAATAAGATTCCGTATAGCTTTGTGCAGAAATACACACGTGGACAGCAGACGCACACACACACACACACACACACACACACACACACTTACCCAAAGCCAAGCAAAGTCCCTGCACATCTCATCTTATTCCCTTCATAGCGCAGAGAAAAGATTCAAGTGTCACAAATGCTCCTGTTCCCGCAGAGGCCAGTGGCAACTCTCAAAGCTTTTGCTGCTTCCAAGCCTCCTGCCTGCTCCTTATCACTCTCTGCACATATCCCTTACTCTGCTCACTCTTTCTTTCTCACTTCCTCCCTCCTCTCCTGTCTTTCTCTCTTCTTTCCTTTTGCTCACTCTCTTTCTCCTCCCTTGCTCTCTGATCTGTCTTTTTCCCTTGTCCAGCGTCTGCACAATGCACATCAATTATTCAGAGGCAGTCTCCCGGTTTCGCCGGCTTATCCAATCAGAGCCGGGCTCTGCACTAATGGGCTCCGGCTGTACCTGCTACCGGCTCCAACACACTCTCGAGACTGCAGGGGGGGGGAGGGAGAGAGAGTGGGAGGGAAAGTAGGGAGAGAAATAGACAGAGGGAGCGGAGGAGACAGTTGAGGAGGAGGGAGGAGAGGAAGAGATAAAGACGGCGAGCCGATGCAGACAAACAGGAGCAGAGATATAGAAAGCAAGATATTCCAGTGTTCCTCACCTCTGTCGTGAGGTGCTGTTGTTGATGTGCTCTGCCAAGTCTGTCTAGAGCTCCGTTGCCCTGTTTCTCTAAACTGCCATCACACACTTAGACAGAGCACACAGAAACACACATGCACGCATGCATAACTCGACAATGTGACTGCCATTTGTCAGGAAGGGCAAAAAAGAGGAAACGACAACAAAAAGAACCTACAAGCTCAGATTGCAAACTTGCATAACTGGGTGGAGCTTAGTATGCTATGCAAGTCTGGCTGGAAGCCAATGCATGAGAGAGGAAGCAGGAGAAGAAGAAAGCATGAGATGTAAAGATCAATCTAGTCAAAAGCAAACGAATAATAAATTACCAGAGAGGGGATTCCTGCCTGCAGGACAATCTAACCTGACAACGTCCCACTGTCTTCATCAGAGGCCACTTTGTAAATCCCACTAACAAGACACATCAGAGACTTGTAGAATCTCTGAGTGCAACTGAATTAAAGAAGAGGCAAAATGATGAGGGTGAATCTGAGTTCATCTTCTCGTCGCCCGCCCCTAACATAACCCAACATGGTGAAAAAACGATCTGGATGAATAAACAGGAAAGACCAAAACTGTCATTGTTCTCTCTGTCCTTACCTAAACGTTGAGATGTGCTGTGCTGTGCAGGCGAAGAGCGGGAAAGCGCACTGGCCTTGTGACAGCAGAGGGAAGTTGACTTTTTGTGTGACAGACACACAGTCATCAACGGTTTCACAAATGTCCCACGCAGAATTGAAACACACACAACGGAGGCATTGTTGGACAGAAATATAACTTGAAAAGGGTGTAGCTAAAGCCCCTGGGGGATGATGTGTGAGGAAGGGGGTGAGTCCTGAGGTGTGGGTGCCAGATCAGTCAACCCTGAACAAAAGGAGGATTTAAATCATTTGCTCATCCAGTTTTGACGAGAACAAAGTCTTCTGTGTTGGGAGTGCAACTGCACTGCCGGCTCAGCTGGGATATTACCAAAATGAATTTACTTGCAACTGTGTAAACCAAACCAATTAAGTTGAAAGTGATAGAGGACCCAATCAGCCAGAGGCAGCAAATGCAGCTACCCTAATAAGTATTTCCCCATGAGCTTTATTGCTATAAACTTTATAGTGAAGTTCTAAAGGTAGATTTGGGTTGCAAAGGGGTTTCATCATCTAAGGCAAAACCACTGGAGAGTGTCAGAGGAGAGGCCCAGCCTGCTAAAAATAAACCCTGTTTCCTGTTAATAATTCAGCGCGCTGCTCTTACTCAGCAGTAATTAAATATAAAAGTCTGTAAGGTTGATTGGGTCAGTAACAAAGGATGCCTACACCTTCCTCTAGTTCTACACACACAGCTCAAAGATGGAAAGAAAGACGGGGTGAGAAAATCAATCAAGTGAAAGTAAATTGAGACAGATAAGTGGAAGACATGTCAAATTGTTGTAGGCCAGTGGGAGGAGCGACAATGTGTGTGTGTAAGTAAGTAAAAGGCACTCACACACACTGTGCATTGAGTCTACACCAAGTATGTAGGAGTACTTATTTTCAGTTGCACTTGCTTGCTGAATTATGGGAGTTATTTTTAAGTGAGCTCTCTGTGTGTGTGTGTTTGTGTGTTTTTCACGGGACATGGGGTGAGTTACAGCCACACCCTGGAAGTTTTCTGTCACTGTTGACACAGCAGAGTGGCTGTTTTCCTGAGATTACCCTGTGTGAGCACGCTCTGTTGACTGACCGAGCACTGAAAAGTCTGCAGTTCTGTGCTGTGACAATTTCCTTTTTAATGTCAGATGTGAGTGGGTGGGGGGAATTTACAAACCATCCAGAACATAGCTAAGCTCTTTTCATCATATTTCCTCATTCTCAGCAAAAAACAACAACATCAAAGACAATTATCAATTGTGTAGATAAAAGGGATCTTAAATTTTTTTTTTAAATCCCCCTCAATGATGAGCATTCACAACCTTCTGATAACGTGTGATGCTAACATGAAGAATTGTCTTGCTGTAATAAATAATAATTCAGAGGTACAACAAGCAGAAACTTGATTTAAGCATTAAAGGAGGTTTCTAAGAACATAGCAATCATTCCAGGGAGCAGCAACTTTTAATCCGGAGCGTGTCAGGTCATGTTGAAGACATAATACACAAACTGAGTCACACTTCAGATTTACTTTCATCTATTTAAAACTTAACAGGTGGGGACATTGTCAAGAAGAGGCACGCAATTTGACATAAAAATGATCATTTTATAGGTTTATTATTTCATAAGGAAAGAGAACAAACTGTCATGAGGCTGGTGACAAGAGTAGAAGATTCACTGAGGAAGGAAACAGTAAAACCCTTGATAGATTAAGTACCTAATCTGATTTAGTGTCACAGTAGTCCAACAGCTCAGAGTCTATTAGGGTTTTGTGTGTTTGTAGGGCAGCAGCACACCTATTATCTACAAGCCTCTCAGTTCTAAGTCATCTTGTGCAGCAGCAGATGACAGACTATTACGAGCAGAAACATAAACAACTCCGAGAAGATTTAAAAAGGGACTACGGCTTTAAGAAAAAAAAAACACTTGCATTTGAAAAAATCTAAACCTGGAAGTTTTTTCAAGAGAGTGAGTTTAACTTAACAACGCTAGCTGCTAGCTGTTTGTATGCTAACGGCGTTAAAGCTGCGTGTACTCGCCGGCACTGAGAGTTAACAGTGCTAATGCTAGCTCACCTAACGGCACATAAATCTTCACTGGCTGATTCCAGATTAGAGCAACACGCTAATCCCTAAGGCCTCGCTGCAGGGTCCCAATCTCCAGATAGCTCATCATCAGCAGTCTGCTGTTGCTGAAAGTCTGTCCAATGAGCTCGATACGTCTCACTGGGCAGCACTGTTTGTGCAACTTTAGACATTTGTAGTTTGTTCATGGGCTCTCTTTGCTTGGAGTGAAGACGCTGACAGACGAACACATGCAAAAAGAAAATTCAAGATTTGTCTATGAATGCAAGATGAGGAATTGTATTTTTTACTGTACATCTGTTCATCATCTAGTAGCCTCTCTATATTACTTATTGGAAGTCGTATATTACTTTTATTTGCACGTGCTCTGCAACAAGAGCATTTCGTAGTTTGCAACGACTCAAGTTGTCAAACTGAAAAGTAGGTTAGCAGTAATTGTTTTTTTTTTTATCAATTTCCTCTTTAACTAATAATGTGAAGGAAAGAGTCAGTGTGATTGATCTGCAGTCTTAAGAGTCTGCCTCTTCCCCCAGAGGAGCATCCCAGACTCCTCGGCCCTCGTCTGGGCTCTCAGGTGTCAGATTCGCGGCCCTCTGTCGCCATGCAGGCTGTCAGAAAATTGTGCTGGGGCTGCACAATTAAAACACACATTCATGCATGTACAGACACACACACACACACACACACACACACACACACACACACACACACACATTCAAAGACAGTAAAAAAGAAGAAGATATATGACCATACAGACAGAACTAACAGAGCAGTTTGAGCCAAATGCTTCTCTGCATCTTTGTTGATGCATTTGTATGAGCACATGCATGCGTCTCTTGAGTTCATGGGTGCATCACGTCTCCTCTGTCGCCCTCCCGTCTGCTTTTCTCAGACAGACGTCCTTGTAAGGGAGGTAAGACGGATGCTCAGTGAGTAAGAGCTGCCCTGAGTCACATCTGCCTCCCACCCTTACAGCCTGCCTGCCTTGTTTGATGACTGGCCCGACATATCTCTCCCTCCCTCCCCCCACCCTGCATAATTACACTACAGTTCCCATTTGTCCGCTGTGCATAAAACAGCTCTTCCTGAAACTCAGTGCTGTCTTCTATTAGATCCCAGAACCATCAGCCGGCCTGAGGATGATTCTGACTGTCAGTCGGGCCCAGACAGCCAGCCAGTCCGAGCCATGCCTGGACAACAATCACATTATCCCGACACAGGAACACAGACAGAGAGAGAAATACAGCAATCAATATTGTACACTGACGTCTGTCTGACCACTTTAGTTCCTCCCAACAAGACGCTTCCCACCACAACTGAAAGAGGATATCCAGCTTGAGCAAAATGTTCATATCAAGGGATCATGGCAGCAAAAAAAAAAAAAAAAGGTCAGACACACATTTCTACCTTCTGCATATTCCGTTGCAACACATTGCAGCTCGTATAAGGAATTATGGGATAACATTTCAGAGCGTTGCTGTTACTGTCACTGCAGTTCCAGTTATGAAACAGTGACATATTTGCCTTGTCAGAAAAACAAAGGAATCAAGACAGTTTAATCAAAATATTTGACTCTCACTGCTGCCACTTATGTAACTGGTGAAACAAGGGGTTTATCTGTGTTCTGACTGGCTGGCTACGGCTTTGTCAGGCAGAGTGAGTGGTCCAGCACACATCAGCGACACCCCCCCAGCCATCCATCTCTTCTCTCTCTCTCTCTCTCTCTCTCTCTCTCTCTCTCTCTCTCTCTCTCTCCTCTCCCTCTCTCTCTCTCTCCTCTCTCTGCACATTTCACTTTGACAAATGCACAAGAACGGGGCCGCTCCTGCAGGACAGTGGGAGGCGGGGAGGGGAGGTATGGATCGGGGCGGGGGGAAATTGGATTTGATAGATAAATGTCTGAGGATAGCATTACTGCTTGCTCTTGCTCTTTCTCTCTCTCTCGCTTCATGTGTGTGTGTGCATGCAGATATGCACATACGAGTGTGGGTTTGTGTGGAAGGACTGTTGAGTAGACGTTTCTTTGTGAGGCTACCACCCGGACAGCTCATCTCAATAGCACATTAATGTTTAATGGGGACTAAAAATATCTGACATTATACAGTAATGCTCTATGGGCTTTTTGTGTGATGTCTGTGGTCGCAGTCGCACATTTGCAAACCACAGATTCATGGCAACGTTATTTGTTTTTAAGCATCGACATGAACAAAATAATATACAAATGAAACTCTTAGAGTAATTATCAGATTCTCTGTGTCTGGCTAACATCCTAATAACCTTTATATAGTGCTCATAACGCAATAAGCAGCTATGCTGTGCATTCCTGAGCCGGATAATGAAACAAGAAACACTTCGGACTACTGGATCATGACTTGAAGCCAGACAGCGATTTGTGTTAATTGTTTTATTGCATGAAAAAGTGAATAATTGCAGCATGAAGAACAATGAGCACTGTGTCGTCCGCTGTCTTGCAAGTCAACGGCAGCAAATGGGATGATGTATGAGCATGCATCTGCTGGCATTTTAGCAAAGTGGTGGGTCTTACCTGCAGACTTGGGAGTGAATTTGTCCCTGTTGGCAGCACACACAGCCAGCAACCTGTAGCCCAGGTCCAGGTCATACCCCTGCTGAGCAGCGACGCGACTCACCACCTGAAGATTAGCATTATATCAATTGTTTTGTAATCATTACATCATTGCATTACATCTATCCATCCATCTATCCACTTTCTTATGCAATTCCATACACATATTGATCTCTTAAATGAATAATGAATGCTGAATAAACAGTAAGCCAAAGTTAAGGCGTCTTAATCCTTTCACTTTCTTATTGTCTTAATATTTTTGAGCCACTGCTATTACTGATTTATTTTCTTCAGACAGACACACATTCAATAAACACTTACTCACACTCACACACTCTCACACACACACACACACACACACACACACACACACACACACACACACACACACACACACACACACACAGTGAGATTAATGTGGAGTCTGCAGTCTGGATTGCTCCAGTGATCCACAGTGAGGATGAGTCTGATGACTGCATCAACCTCCAACAGAGGTGAGAGAGCCAAAGCACAGTCGCTCTGCAGAGTGAGCAGAGTCTCAGGAAGGTTATCATCCAACAGGCCCGCTCTGACCCTAAAGTGAACAGAGTTTGTCTCCTGACTGAAGGTCGCCGGTTTGTTGACTCAAACAGAGCAGGACAATGTGGAAATGATAGGTACTGGGATATCCAGCTAAACTGAGACCAGTTTATCTGTGTGTATCGGAGCGCGGTGTGGAAAAAGAGCAGCATCCTGAACAGTGGTTAAAAATCCTCCTTTTCCCTCCAATTTTGAGAGGAACCAGTCCCCAGCTGTAAGGTTTTAATAATCCTTTTGTGCTAATGACTTAAAAAAAAAGTAAGGAGGTTGAACATTCATGGGACATGAAGCAGGAGCCTCCCCGACTCTAATATAATGTTAAAGGGGATGCTGAGTGATGTTAAACAGGACTCAGGAGACAGGGGTAAATCATTATTAGAAGGGAACCCCCTTTGCTTTTATCTGCTAACAGATGACAACTCCTCTGCTCCCTCTGACCTCAAAACACACATTACCGTTAACAAGGTCAGCTGGGGTGCCTTTTAGTGAGCCAACATAACAGCTAACAGAGATCATAAAGTGCCTTAGTCACAGGTAATATGGCTGATTGAGCACTGAATGAAGAACTATGGAAAAGATAAATAGGGTTTATGTGATTGTTTTAGTCAGGGGATAATGACGACTGATAACGCACAAGTCTACAGTTTCAGTAAATCAAGCTGAATGTATTTGAAGCTGTTAATGAGACGCGATAATACCAGGGATAAAGGCTTCAAAACATGATCTATTCAACCCAACCATATTATGCAAACAATGACGAGTCTGACAAATGGTCGAATAATGTTGCTGTCAATCGTTTAATTTCCTGCGTGAGTGAGTCCGCCCTGCACTTTGTACGAGGCAGGCAGCCAGCTACAGAGGCCAGCGTAGATTCAACACGGATTTAACAGTGTTTCACCTCATAAGCCTTTTTCTGCTTAATCTCCCTCTGAGGACGTACATCCAGGCCCATATTCCTGTCAATATGAGAGCAGTGCTGTAGGGGAGCTGGAAGGTTACTTGGCCATTGATATTCTTGTTTGTCTGTTTGATGGAGGGAAAAGAAACACCATCCGTTTGGTAGTTTCTTTCTGCTTTGACAGGTCCTAGTGTTCTAAGAGGCAGAAATAATACACGTCTGCCTGCACTGACATTATCCACCATCTCGATACAGTACGCATAAAGAAGAAAGACAAGAAAAACACAAATTGTTAAGTAGACAGAGCTTATAGTGCAGCACTGACAGCTCGGTTATGTCATCTTTTATTGGCTCTGGAGCCGATACTCCACCAGGGACCGGAGGATGACCTCCACGTGTACAACATGCCAGAGGGAAGGAGCACCTCCACGTGAGGAACACGTCCAGTTTCATTCAGCTACGAGAAGACTCATGATCAAAACTATGATTGATGCACGGTCGTCTTTAAAATGTCCCTTCAGCGCTCTGACACATAACCAACAAGGTACAGCAGGAAGATAAGTGTCCTCGTAAGAATGCAAAGACTTGTTACGCGCCGTAATTCTCCAGATAAGAAGACGTTTGCTCTCCGAGTCTGATGAAACAATTTAGCTGATGGAAACAGCCCCATGCTGGGAGGGATCTCAGTGGTGGGCTCCATTGTAAAGCTCTTTATCTGCCTTTAAGAGTCTTTTATTGTGATTTACACATTAATGAGCATTTATCTGTTTGCTCATGCTACCACTTCAGCCGGGGACAATGTTCCTTCATCTTAGCGACAGACGCGTGAAACTTTCAATTCTCTGCTCGAAAGCCTCTTTCACACTGTCACACTGTGACTGTGTGTGCAAGTGTGTGTGAGAGAGTTCTTTCACACACCTGGTGCAGGCCAGCTCTCTGGCCCTGCGCCCAGATCGATGAATGGTAGGTGGTGAACTGAAAGGCGATAGCCAGGGGTGACTGGCTACCCACAATCCTGTTCAAGCCTCTTTTTTTAGTGTGCTTGTGTGTGTAGACACAAAGTGGAGAGAAGCAGTGGGTGACAAGGACTTTAACCTCTGTCACTGGCCCCTGACGGACCGAGCAGCTGCCTTGGATAACTGCTGGATACAAACCTTGTGTGACTATAGCCTGCTACTAACTGTTTTTACTGAAATCTGAAGGGTAGAAATAGTATATGACGCAAATACAAAAGTTCAATATGACTGATGATTGTTTCGGCTCTTGCATCGTCTACGTTAAGTTAAAAGTAGGCTAAAAGCGTAATAAATGGACAAATAAGCCCATGCTTCTTTCATAGTATCCCAAATGTAATTATTGTTTTGCTCATGTCTCCTAAAAAGTACCTGAAAAAGCCAACGAAATACCATAATTACTGTTTGCGTACCGTCAGACATCCCATGAGACTTTGCTCGAAAGGTCGCTGGAAGGCCCGGGGATCTCCACACCAGTCGAGCAGCTCTGTGGCGGCTGAGTGGAAGTTGGTCGGGTTCTGTAAGTGCTGTGCAAACACAGAGAAAGGAGACTGCCATTAGAAACAATGGGAAATAATGAGCGTTATTTCTTTTCAGATTAAGTACAAATTGGAAAAACACTGAAACCAAATAGTTTGCCAGCCTCGCGGCCTCCCTCCAGACTGCCTTGATTTAATGTCTTGTGTTTCCGCACAGCAGTGTGAGGATCTTGACTCCTTCCAATGTACGCCCACTCAGGGCTCCGCTGCATTGTGGGAAGAAGATCACACCCATATCAACAATGATGCCAGTGTTTCTTGTTAATCTCTCTTGGCAACACCCAGCCCCTCACCCCCATGACCCACACAGCAACCAAATCTTTCCCTCCAATCCTGCTTCTCTCTCTTCCTCTCATTCATTGCCTGTTTTCAGAATGTAACAGAGCCTCGGCAGCAGAAGTCCACTGGCTGGTTTGGCTGTTCACAAAGAAAACAACCTTGGTCCTGGCAGCTATGTGTGCAGACTCAATGCGCGCCATTGGTGTGTTGTCTAATCTCTTTCAGTCTCTGTCTGTCTCTCTCGCTTGTTCACTGAGGCATGAAACAGTTGAGTCTTTTCTTCCCAGTGTCTGAAGGCTACTCAGGCTGGCAGGACACAATAAGCGGTTTTAAAATTGGGCTCCCTTTCTTCATGGCTCAGGAGGTTAATAGCTCTGAAATGGCGCGGAGCTGCAGCTTGTTCAGTCGGCGAGATTGAGCCCACTTGAAAGCATTTATTATTCTCATCTGGAGCTGAAGCGCCTTGTTTTGTGTGTTCTTGCAGAGAAGGTAGAACTATTGTCTTCAGGGGGCAGCAGAGGTGAGCGTTTTTTGAAAGGGCAGCTTTTTGGTGGTGTGGGACAAAAAGGCTCTTGGGTGCGAATGCGGCCTAACATGTCAGGCCTGCTATCCGCCCGCAGAGACAATCTCTGAACGCTTCCAATGATATCATGAGCTTCAAGAGAGTCCTTAAGTGACTCATCTTTTCTGATGTGAAGATTAGCCATTATAGAGCAAGCTGTGGACTCTCACAGAGGTTTGGTTGATGATGAAGAGAAGCAGTGAGAGTGAGAGAAAGTGAGCGATGATCTTGTTGAGTGAGAGGGAGGAGAAGAGCCTGTTCTAGATGAGTGATATAATCTGGCATTATTGCTGCTTGATGGGAGGCGTATCAGCCTCCAGCGCGAGAGACATCAGAACTAGCACAGCAGGGGCTGTCTGTCTACATCTGAACTCACAGCTCCTCCCGCTGCCGCGCTCGCCACCGACTCTGCCCGACAACCTCGGCTCTGGTGTGAGGGGGAGGACAGCGGAGAGAAATAGCTCCGCTGACTTTTTAGGAGGAGGATGAGGCCTGAACTGTTGTTGTTGTTGTTGTTGTTGTTGTTGTTGTTGTTGTTGGTGCTGTTCAGGGTTGGCTGAGGACAAGAACGGGGAGGTAGGGTGGGGTGGGGGGTGGGGAGGGTTGAGCGGCAGTGCAAGCAGCAGTGATGGACTTTCAGCAGACAAAGAGCCAGACGTTTGACAGACTGTCCTCTGTGGGATGATGGACTGACTTAGCCATTTTTCAGGCCAGCCAAGGATCAGGCTGTTCAGTGCCTACCTGGGCCTGGCTGCATGGAAAACAGCACAACACCTGGCTCTCTGCCAGCGGCTTTCCCCAAACCAAAACAACACCCTGCTGGCAGAGCCGCCACAAGCTCAGAGCTCGCTGACTAACTCACTGCCCTTTGAAGTCTGGTTCACTACCAATTCTATTACAGCCAGACCGAGGAGTATATAAACCAAACTACAATTAGCGCATTTATAAAGCGAGATGTGTGCAGGTTTATTTAGGACTCATCAGTGACGCCTGAGAAGATAATTGAGGAGGCTTTGTGAAGTGAGTAGTGTCAATTCCACCAAATTCTACTCATTTGAGAAAAGCTGACACTTTTTGGAAACAAGGCTTTTTACGTCAAGCACATCGCAACGGGAGTAAAAGCGCTGAGGCAATAAGAGCCTGTTTAGGTAAAGGTTATTATAGTGGGTGCTCAGGCGTTTAGGTGGGGTGTGGGGGGGGGGGGGTTTAACAGCAGGCACAGAGTGAAAGGGATATGTCACCTCATAATCGTAAGCTCAAAGCCCTATCATTTACTGATTCACTGTAAGGCATAGTGTCATATGGATGTTGGGAGATATAAAGGATCACACCCACATAGCATAAACAAATAAGCCCACAGCCTGCCAGCCAGCCAGCCAGTTTTTTGTAGCCTATTAATCACAGGCAGAGGCGGTAGCCCTGGGTTATGTCTGACTGTGTCTTTCAGTCTGTATCTGTAAGCGAGGAGTCTCCTGAAAGCTGGCAGTGAAGAAAGCATTTAAACAAAACCACAACAAGGGCCGGTATATGTCAAGAGCACCAGGAACGTGATGTAAGGCAGCACAGGACCAGGAGGGGCAAAGTAGATATGTTATGCTGCTCTTTGAAGTCTCTCTCCTCTCTCTCTCTCGCTGTCTGTCTGTTGCTGTCTGTCTGTCGCTGTCTCTCTCTCGCTGTCTGTCTGTCGCTGTCTGTCTGTCTCTCTCTTCTCTGTCGCACTCTCTCTTGCTGTCTGTCTGTCGCTGTCTCTCTCTCTCTCTCTCTCTGTCTGTCTGTCGCTGTCTGTCTGTCGCTGTCTCTCTCTCTCGCTGTCTGTCTGTCGCTTTCTCTCTCTCTCTCTCTCTCTCTCTCTCTTCTCTGTCGCACTCTCTCTCGCTGTCTGTCTGTCGCTGTCTGTCTGTCGCTGTCTGTCTGTCGCTGTCTGTCTCTCTCTCTCTCGCTGTCTGTCTCTCTCTCTCTCTTCTCTGTCTCTCTCTCTCTCTCGCTGTCTCTCTCTTGCTGTCTCTCTCTTCTCTATCGCTCTCTCTCTCTCTTCTCTATCGCTCTCTCTCTCTCTCTATCGCGCTCTCTCTCTCTCTCTCTCTCTCTCTCTCTTCGCTGTCTCTCTCTTCTCTCTATCTCTCCCTCCCTCCCACCTCCCTCCCTCTCCCTCCTTGTGCAACATGATCTGTGTGACTGCAGCTAATGGCCAGAAAAACTGATGTCCATATAAGGTGCTGAGAAGAGAACGGAGTGTATGAAAGGAGAGGAAATGCAGATTCTCTAGAATCTATGTCTGTATTTTACTGACTGAAGTCAAAGGAGCACTAACAGGCACATACGTCTTTATACACACCTGTTTGATGCACTGCAGCCTGTCATTGGTCTGCTGGATGTGCCGGTCCATTGATGGTAACGTGTTCATCTTGATGTCTCTACCGGGTCGCCATTAAACGTTCTGCACTCTGTAAAGGAAGCGGAGAAGGAGAGGTACATCTGTTAAAACAGGTTTTATTATTATCACCCATGTATAATGTCTGTAGCCTGTGAAGTTCAAACAGCATTTTAGAAGCTTGACAAATTCTCAAAACAGTGAAGCCAGCTTGTTTATGCACTGACTCATTGAAGAGCCTGATCCACCTCAAGCACGTATTTTGGCAAATGCATGAAACTGAGATGTTCCACAGCAGCGGCGTTAACGGCAAACAGAATAACATGATGAAACCGAAAGAAAACTTCATTGCTTTATGTTGCCTGTGGGAGAATAAAAAAAAATCGAACACTCACTGCAAGCGAGAAATAAAAGGACATCAGCTGTTATCTCTCTTTAAAAGAAGCACACCTCACAGTGAAGGTTATCAGTGTGGCATAGACAACACATTTATACACACATCTAACAGCAGATAAGGTTCAGCTTTCTCTTTCTCTCTGTGTGTATCTTGTTCTGATCCAACAGTGAGCGGCAAACAAGAACAATTTCAGCCCCGTGTTCATCTCTACATCTCGGAGAAATGGAGGCTGGATTAATAGGTATCGTGCTGGCCTCCGTCCCTTGCCATCCCTCTGTGTTGATCTCCATCAGTGGTCTGCCTCACATTCCTCCACACAAAAGGCGAACTAAGAGACCACAGGTGGGGAGGGGGAGCCAGGGCTCTAGAAAGCTGCTCAGTACTGATAAAGGGTCCCCCAAGATCCCCTGCTGTGAGAAACAGAGCGAGAGAACGAATACGATGAAAGAATAGTGCTCAGCCGGGGAGTTTTCACGTGTAATGCTCAGTCTGGTGGGCTTATCGTAAAAAGACTCTTGCACACTCTTTCACGCTCTCACACACACACACACACACATTCACACATTCACACTTAAGAGCATGTAAACACAAAAGCTTGAATTCTTCACTTTGATTAAGCGTAAAGGTAAAACTTCAAAGGAGCACTTTGAGAATAAGAGTGTATTACTAATCCTCTGAGCTTAAGCATTACCAGAGTAGAATTACCTGGAGTGCACTAGCACAAAGTCTTAAACAAGCGCGCATACATTGCTCGTATGAGTGAGGGGGGCATGATGTTGTAGTGGTTGCTGTGAAAAAACAGCCAGCTTTACATTCTGCAGGGCACAAAGACACTCTGACCGTGCATAATATGACCATAACTTTGAGTGGCCTAATTCTGCCGTATTGTGCCGTCTCCCAGCGTCCAGCAGATGTCTCCCTTTCCTGCTGCTAACCAGCATGTCTTTTTCACACTCTACACCCGGAGCAAGTGGTCCAGAGAGGGCTCCTTTAAGCCCTGACAAGTGCTACAAATCCCCTTCAGCGGCCAGGCAGCTCCACGGACCGCTAACAGGGCACGCTCCAGCCCAGCGCTGGCCGTCTGACCTTGTGGCTATTGATTAACTGTTTCTCCTACAGCTCTCCTTCCCGCTGTCCCAACACACCCGCAGCCAAGACCAAAAAAGGAGGAAAATTGGAGTGGGGTGAAAGAAATTTGCCCAATAATCTCTTCTTCTTTTTTACCTTCCTTCCCTCTGTTGTGCTTTCACAAGGTCCAACACACACACACACACACACACACACACACACACACACACACACACACACACACACACACACACACACACACACACACACACACACACACACACACACACACACACACACACACACACACACACACACGGGCAGTGCTTTTGTTAGTCGATGAAAAGACGGGCCCTGAGGTTCTGACAGGAAAATGAGTGAGGTAGAAATGCGACTGGCCGGTGGCGTTGTAACTGAGATAAGAAGTCAATCCACCTGACTGACTGCTTCAGCACCACACGCCCTGCTCAGGGTATGTGTTGCATAACAGGCGATTCTTCAGCGTAAACATGGCAGAAGCGTCCTACTTCCTCACCTTCCTCCTTGTTTACTATCAGAATAACACACAGTAATCTGTCAAATCATCAGAGGAAGTCTCTGCCTCTACTTTTCTACAAATTGACAGATTACAGCTGGACTGAGAACTTAAAGAATGTTAGCAGTGTGTTTTTCCTGCTTTAGACTTTTTGTGTTCCTGCTGTTGTTGTTTGAGCGTGCGCACGCTGAAGACGGGCATGCTTAATCTTTATTGTCTTCCAAACATCTTAATCAGCTCCACTCAGCACTGCTTACCAGAGGTGCAAAGCAAAGGATTACACATCCAATTATGCTGTGCCTATTACAACCTCCCTTTAAACAGCAGTGGGAGGATGCTGCTATGAATCAGAGCAGAGTAACAAACCACAAATAATACTAACATCCGAGGAAGCCTCTGTTCCTTTCTCTCACTGTCTCATAAAAAAAACAAAAAAACAAAAAAACACAAACTCTCACTTCTTGTTTCCCTCATTTTTTCTTTCCGGAGCAAAACAAGCTGGGGGAAGTGGGGGGGGGGGGGGGGGAGAGAGAAGTAAGTGCTCAGAAGCAAAAGGAAAGTAATATGAAAGGCACTGGAGTATGGCAGGAAGGGGGCAAGAAGGGCCGGCTCAGTGGGGAAAAGACACAAGAGAGAAAGTAAAAGAAAGAGTGTTGAAATTATCTCTTCATTATCAGGTGCAGCACACACCCACTTATTCATACACACACACGCACGCGCACGCACGCACACGTTGCCTGTGATCACTCACTCACTAGCATGAGTGATTTCTCATTTCAGACAAATGACTACCACCTTTGTCAAGTGCAGCTTGCTCTGTGAATGTGAGGGCTGGTGGGGGTTGTGTGGAAGCGGTTACACAGGAGCTCATAATGCTCTACAATACTGTGTGTTGTATAGAGCACATTGGGAGCATATGGTCCAACATCAATATATACTATATATATATATATTATATATATTTATATTGTCATCAAGATAATGCAAATATATGCCAAAAAAGTTAAAATCAGCAAATATTTAATTAAATTAAAAATATTTGATGTATCCCTTTAGGGAACATTTGTGATCACAAGTAGAATCATTTATTTAGAAAACAGGAATTTGTGAAACGACTAAAAAAGTCCATATCGTCAGAATATGATCCTTCGGAAAGATGATAACATCTTTTTAATTCTTGACACAACCAATTGCATCACAATAAGCCCTATTAAGGAGCACATATCCTGCAGACACATGAAAGCTTTGGATCTGGAGGCTAAAATGTAGTGTTTTCTTTAAATGTGTCTGCTACATTTTTCAATTTAAATTTATGCTGTGGTTTGAATGGGCTCCACAGCAGGCCCTGGAGGGAAGAAGCATATTCTGTGCATAAAATATGTTCAGTTTAAAAGTTAAATGATTATGGCTTTGCATGCGATACTATGAAAAACAAGAGATTTTGGCGGTGTTTTAATGCTTAATCTTCTAACACCCAGTCTATCCTGTATGTAAAGTGTAGAGGGCAGTGCTGAACAATATAAAAAAAGGAGCAAGTGTGGCCAGAGATCATCTTCATTATTCAGCAACAGTGTGAAAAGAGAGAGCATAACTATCACTCCAGCTCTCTGGACACAGTGGGGAATCTTCTCTCCTCCTCCTCCTCCTCGTCTTCAGTTATATGGCCAGTTTTTCTTTCTCTCACTACTATGCTTTTTGCTCCCTTTTTCTATAGCCCTCAGACATCATTAGAGCCACCCAGCATGCGACTCCTTTCCACCACCTTCCATTTTCCTTTCTATCATATCTCAACCCTCCTGCCACTCTTCCTCCCTCCCTCCTCCTCCCTCTCCTTCCTGGGGCCCCGTGCGGGAGCTGCCATAACAGGAGGTGGAATGGATTCATTTGCTCTAATGTGGTTTAGGCTGCAGCGTGGCACGGCACAGAGCGACACTTTCTCCCAGTGCACAGAGCTTCTCTCCCTCTCTGTCTGCAGTTCATGTGTTTTCAAACAGGCCAATCAACACCACTCAGCTGTGCTGGCCTCTCTCTCCCTCTCCCTCCCACAATCTCTGCTCTCAGTGTGTCTGTAAAAAGCTACTAGCCCTCTTTCTCTCTCTCACACACACACACACACACACACACACACACACACTCACACACACTATTATCTCTATTTGCAAACTCCCATTGCCGGTCCCTTTTTGCGGCTACTTTTTTTGGCTTTCTCCGGTCCACTCCACTCCGTCCTCAGCTGCCGTTTCTTCATTTGTATTTATTTTTTACAAACCCACTACCACCATCACGTCTCTGCCTTGTTTCGTTCTTTGCATTATTTTGCTAATCCTCTCCTCTAATCTCACCCCCTCTCTTTTTCCCCATCCCTCCCATCAAAGCCAACTATTGGCCACATTGCTCCCTCCGGCCTTTATAAAACTCGACAGCATCATAACCACCAGCCTCAATAAAAATTTGAAATGACTTGTCCCAGGGGTGGAGAAAAAATAAACTCTAAATGTCGCTGTTTGTTTATCTTCTGTTTTAATGTGACAACCACAGGAGCACCGGGCAGCTATGTGACACACAACACTGCAATGCAAACAGCTGTGATGTGAGGATATGTGAGCTGCTCTGTTGCTGTCTATAAATATGGAGCTTCAGTTGTGGAGTATTGCAGGTATGCACCACCAGATACCCCCGGGAGCAGCCGATTATTTCACCACTCATTGTGTGAGATCAAAAAAGAGCACCATGTACTAAGTGAGCGCAGAGGTGCCCTCTCTTTTAGCGAGTAGGGATTGGCAACATAAGACTTCAGCATTACAATATTTGGAACAGAATGCATGACAATATTTTAGGGATGATTATCGCTTATACAAGGTACTTACACACTTATACAGGCTTACCCTGCTTACATGCACACACAGGATTACACACTTTACTGCGTCAATACATCTATTGATTATTTTTGTTGAGTCCTTGATTTGTCTATATGATTTCTGGTCTTACGTAATAGTCTTCAAGGTGCTTTTTTGTCTAACAGTTAAAAGTCCCCCCAGTATTAAATGTACAGTGAAACAGTGAAATAGAAAGAAAAAGCAACAAATCCACATATTTGAAAAGTCAGCAGCTGCATTTCTTTTCTTACTTTATGTCACAATCAATAATTAGTTCAATCAAGTTCTGTCGTTGAACTTATATTTCCCTCAGGAGTCGGTGGAGACCAAAAACAGAGCAAATAGGATATTGGACGTTCGCCTTGTGGCCAGAGACATGACTAATAAGCAAGTGTTTGCTAAGAAGCTCAGCATATCAACTTACAAAGTGATGATATGTCACTGTTGCAGGTTTGAGCTGTCAGAACACTGATGATCTGACATTCACTGCCACTTCACGCCATGCTTGACCAGCAGGGGTGACAGAGGAGCCAGGGTTTGAACTTCTCTCTTAAGCTCTCTTTACACAACCAACTGCAACACTCTGAATATCTTCCAAGACAGACCGTGTGAAAACGTGCACCGTTATCACCACATTTAAACAATATCGCTCCGTGCTAAAGTCTAGCTTTGATCCTGTTCAAATGTGTAGTTAAAAACCACCAAGATCTTAATATTGTATTGTAAAAATGATAACTGGATGAGAAGATAATTCATGGCAGCATCTGGCAGACCACCACGATACGTCGCCATTACAGGCAACCATGCAGCTTATACAGGTGACTGAAACGGATCATTACCGTGATTAAAATGACAAATTTCTCTAGGTTTGAAAATTGTTGGAAACATTTGGGATAAATTAAGGAGACAATTCAACAAAATATAAAACATAGGTCTAGTAATTTCTAGACATTTTAATGTGGAAATGCTACATATTACACCTTGCTCTACGGGTATTGCTGTGTTATAACCGTAAAGGAAAACCCCCCGATGATGCCTGATCACATCCTGAATCATGGTACAATATTTGATCGAAGTAGCATTTGGCTCTTGTGTGTGTGTGTGTGTGTGTGTGTGTGCCGATGTTGGTGCACGCATCCATGTTTTGTCCGGAAGTTTATCTATCTAACCATGAGACACGAAATCAGGTCATAAATGAGCAGAACGGAGCTCGAGCCTCACATGATGAATGAATGAACTCCTTATTCCATAGAATGTTCCAGCTGCTGAGAACTATAAATACCAGCTGGAGAAGATTGTATGTCCTAGCTGCCACATACAATTTTCCACTGTCACGAAAGGCAAGATTCTATCACCTGTGATGCACAAGGGATGAAGCGAGAGTGTGTGTGTAAGGCCAATGTGTAGCCTTTATCGCTGCACCAGACCATCACAAGACTTCCTGAAATACTGAGCCCTTTCAGTGAAAGAGTGCCTAAATCTTAGAAGCTTTATTAAGTGGAATAACAGCAATCTAGTACACTTTTAAAGAAGAATATATGAGGAGATGACAGTGTATCTGAGGAGAGTGATTGACAGTGCAGTCTGACAGGCTTGTGTAAAGCTAACCTTATGGGCCCGACTCCAGCAGAGCTGTTAGCTCACACACCGCCCCCTGTGACTGCTGAATGGGTAAACTGACAAATTCCTTGTCCTTCGGTTTCAGCAACGGCAAACTGCTGACCCAAATGCAATTAAACAACATCCACTGGGGTGCGTGTAACACATCAATGTACGGTAGCATATGAATGTGCATGTGATAGTCTTTGCGAGGAGAGTGTGATGAAGTGTGTGCAGAAAAGAGAAACAGAGAGACAGGGGCAGAGAGTGAGACTTACAAAGAGTGAGTGTGATTCAATCTGCTCAGTAAGCCATGAAATGGTATTGGTGTCATTAGGGAGAGCAAAAAATATATCTGTGCCAGTCTGCCCTCCACTCCTCTTGTCTTTGAGACTCCAAAAGCACAATCCTTACGCACAACAAAAAAAAGCAACCAGCCAAGCCTCTCTGCACATGGCGGAACAAAATGCCCTCCAGTGTTGCAACCTTATGTCTCCCCTCTGATCTTTTATGCGACAAATCCAATTAACCATAAAAACAAAAACAATTCTTAAGCATTTGCAATTAGAAATCATGCTGAAATCATACACACGGTACAGCCAGTACGGTTCAAAACATGGCATCTTTTGAAAGGCTGAATGAAAAGGTTATTAGACTGCTTCATAGTGATGAAAGATAAATTGCAACTTTGCTCATTCAATCCTCCACAGAACTGAGTACTGAGTAAATTCAATTAACAAAGGACAACTTCAGTGGATGATCCACAATCTAAACAACTGAGGAAAGTATCTATTGTATGAAAAATACATTACAAAATTGTGGTTATAAACTGTCATAAAGCAACAACAAAAAAAGCGTTTCCTAAACTTGTATTTGTTTGTCTGTCAGCAGAACTACAGAAAAACAACAGCCCCGATGTTTATGAAGCTTGGTGAAAGGGAGTAGCATGGGCCAACGAAGAACCCATTAAATTGGAGCGGATCCTAATAACCTGGCGGGTACACAAATTCACTTTTGTTAACTTTGTGAGATGGGGCATTGGTTCTTTCAAGTGGTGTCGTAATAGCGAGTTCAAGTGAACGCTCTCTGAAGTCGGGACACAACTCGGAAACAGACGTCAACATGTTGCTTCCGAGTCGTTTCCATATTACAACTTACTACGAGCTTATAAACACCAAAGTTGGAAGCGCGAGTGCCATTATCCCTGCAACAGTGTTTGTGTCGAGTACGGAATCATTATTGATTTTTCCACCACCCTGCCTGCAGTATAGCGCCCCCCCCCCCCCACTAGAGTTGGTACAGAATAAAGGCCTCGTTCAAGGGCACTAGAACGAGACTGATGTTTGCCAGCACATGCACCAAGTCCTCTGATCGGAGAGCAGCCTTTGTAACCAGCAATGCAACAAATACAAACAAATTAAGTTTTCAAGCTTTGCACACTCCGAGTGAAACCCTTAGACAGTGGATTTGTACTGAAACGGCTAAATAACCTTAGCGAGACCTTCCTATACGTGTAGACGCGAGAACGACGCTCGCATTCATCTTGCACTGTGTGTGTCAGCGTGAGGGTATGAGTAGCAAAACAACTCAAAAACATGCGCTTGCTTTGAAAATGAAACAGCCTAATGTACTGTACACAGAGCTCCAGTTTCATTCACTGAAGGTACAATCCACACAGGTGCTATTTGGCACAGAGAGCGCAAAAACCAGCGTTTCACTGCAGCTTTCACAAAACACTCTTTTAGTGCTACAATGCACTCCACGACTGTATGTGTGTGTGTGTGTGTGTGTGTGTTTATTTGTGATCTCAAACATCTTGATACAAAGTCCATCCTGTCAGCTTATCTTCACGCATGCATGTGTGCGAAACATGTCGACATGATGTTTGACATAGCAGACAGACAAAGAAACACAAGCCTCAAGAGGCTTTAATGTGTGCGTTTGTGAACCGATGGGCTTTCTCTCTAAAAAATGTTATTCTACTGTGACTCTGCTTGTGAGGTTTAAGGCATGTAGAAGGGAGTGCAGGAAGACAAGACAGACAAATAGAGGGGAGAGGAAAACAACTCATACAACATATTACATGTAGTGAGAGGCAGGGAGAGACGAGCACGGAGAGATAGGGGGAAATGGTTGCAGAGCAGGAGAGAGAGATGGCGAGAGGTCATCCCTGGGTAATTTGTTTTGGTCCTCTCAGAGCGCAGACACACAGGGAGCAGGTAAACCAATTACAGTGTGACATGAATCACTAAGACCTACAGGCAGCCACGATGCTGGCCGGCCAGCCAGCAAGCCGGGGCAGCCAAACAGCGGGCCGACTGCACGCTGTTTCTTTCCCTAAGTGCAGGTCAATCACGAGCCACAGCCGTCGCAGACATCTGGAAGGAACTGACGACAGACAAAAACAAACATAATTTCCCCACAGCTTCAGCGCTGAGAGATGCCTGTGACAGCTTTTTAACGTCTTCAATGGATCTGGATGTTCTTCTGAGGAAAACACTTCTCAGTGGCTGCTGGGAAACATTGTAATTGACCCCAACTAAAAACACTGAATATGCAATGCAATGCAAATTTCACACAAACTTCTCTGATGGCTTCATCTGTGATACATCAATCTAATCTGACAGTATGTGTTTTGGTTTGCTCAATTCCATCCCATCTTCAAAAACACAACAATAGCGATAATGACACGGCTCCTTTGAAGAAGCACGAGGTTGGATGTCACATCCCGATGGAGCCAATCCTCCAGGGGGAGGTTAGGAGTATTTACACGACTTAAGCAATTACTTTGATTTTCCTTAATCGCCCGACGGCTGTCAAAGCGATGTCGTGTCAGGCCTCAGTCACATAAACGCCACCGGCTATAAAACTGAGAAGCAGGCAAGAACTTGTAAATAAACAATCATCTAGGTCTCTTTCTGTGGCAAAAGCCCTAATCCTCGAGTTGACGCTAAACCGACAGTCAGCGTCATGAAAATCCACGAGAGAGAATGAAGTTGACAAGGAGAGGGATTGGACTGGATTAGATATCGCCTTGGCACTTGGTTTTATTT
This sequence comes from Cottoperca gobio, assembly GCF_900634415.1. NCBI lineage: Eukaryota > Metazoa > Chordata > Actinopteri > Perciformes > Bovichtidae > Cottoperca > Cottoperca gobio. The sequence goes on along the minus strand of NC_041369.1, from coordinate 14,878,044 downwards.
GATGTGGCCTTGGTGCACGTTGTAGATTCAGGACGGGTAAATATTTGATGAAGGGCGTTATGGTGTTGGGCTTGCTGCTGCCAGGGGCTCTTCGAAGGGAGCAACTAATAAAGACAGCGGCAGGCAGATTGTCGATCACCGCTGGGGCGCTGGCTGAGCAGAAGTGGCTGGAGAGCGGAGTGGAGCCTGTCGCCCCCTCAACGTGTTTACCAAAGCACCGGGTCTTCTAATGTTAGCTCAGCGGGCAAAGATAGCTCTTCCCTAGACTGTAAATCAGTATGCACTCTCATGCATGAATATACACACACATACACACGGAGAGCACCAGTGGGGCCGCAGTGAGACACAGTTGGAAGAGATTTCCTAAGATGTTAAATCTACCATGTTGCTGCCCCTTGAAATTAATAAGGGCCTCTGAACTGCTCTCTGAGAGCAACTAACTGGCCATTTGCACTGTCTGGCTCCACTGGAAAAGGCACTCCTTGCTCCATCTCATAAACCCTTTCTCCTCTTTCGGTTTTTTTCTCCGTCTTCTCTCCATCACACCCGCTGCTCTCTTTTCCTCTCTCCGTCTGTTTCACCCCACAATTTCCCCATCTTTCTTCCCTCCATCTCTATTGTCTTCCTTCCATCTCCACCCTCTTCGTCTCAGTCCCCTCTCCTCTCCTCTCTTTCCACTAACACACCCCCTCCCTCCCACCTCCTCCCACCTCCTCCTCCTCTTTTCTCTCTCTCTCTCTCTCTCTCTCTCCATTCCTCTGGCCCTAAAACCAGCCCCTCGGCCGCCCGCTTGCACTCACTCAGATGGCTGTTACCATGACAACCCTGTTCTTTCAGCTCTTGCAAAATAATGAAGACAATGTGTTTTCCATTTAGATGAGTTTTCTGGCGCAGCGGGGAGATATGGAGTGTCCATCTTGCCTCCTCTTTCACTGCGGAGGAAATGTAATAAAAAAGGGTTTCTAACCTCTCTCTCTCTGACACTCCTTAGCTCAGCCTTTCTCCCTGACAAGCTTTCTACACACTTGTACACACACACACACACACACACACACACACACACACACACACACACACACACACTTGTACACACACACTTGTACACACACACACACACACACAAGTTAGGGTGCTGTGTAAGCCAGCTGGGTGGTAAAGTGAGCTCAGTGTTTTTACCACAGAGGAGAGAGAAAAGCAGCAAAGAGTAATGTCTGGCTGGTTTTGCAACAAAGCACATCATCTGCAGCATTTGTTTGCCTCTGCAGTGTCATCATCAATGCAAAAAAAAACTGATTGACAGGTCGAGATGGGACTTTGCCGATTAAAAAGAAACCAAAGTGGAAAATGTGTCTGTGATAGATTACATAGTTCTGCACCCTGTTGTGAATCCCAAGCACTGACAATGACAAACTGTGAACATTTCAAGTCTTATTTAGGGTTTGTGAAACTTATCAATGATGATTTTCACAGCATATTGCTCCAGTGCGGTAATACATGCCATGACAACTGAAATTGATGGAAAGGGTTCGCTTTCTGTCTCTCGCTGGAGTGGACAGCACACGAGGGGAAATGCAATCCAACCACTTGTTAAAGACTGGAAAGTAACATTTACGCTGCTCCGAGAGGTAATTCAGTTGCAAACGTTCAGGCTTTTTTTTGTTTTTTTTGGGGGGGGTCCACGTAAACAAGCAAAAGCTGATTGTTTTTTATTGCTTTATTTCTAATGACAGCGGTGTTGCAATAAAAAGCTTTGGCTGTGAAAGAAAAAGTAGACTTGAAAAACTGGTTTCTATGTCTACAATAAAGGTGAGATACTGATTAAACAGAGCTTTAGTCTCCGGCTCCTAGTTGTTTGTGTTCATATACACCGTTAAAAATAACATACCACCATTTAAACATTAAGGTAGCTGATCTGCATAACCTAGCTCAGGACTTTCTGGATCTCAGAAACACTGTATACCTATATGAGAAAATATACAGCCCTAAGAAGGAAAGAGACACATATGAGGGAAATACAGAGCGGGAGCCGTATAATATGTGTATGTCTGGGTGTTTACAGTGGAAATAGTGAGTCTGGGACATTTTCTTTGGGTCTCTTTTCCAGTGTTTATGGAGAGTGGTGAGGAACAACACTTCCTGAGAGGAAAGCCAGCTTTCCGAGCCCAAACCCTCTTCCAAGCCCCTGCAGACGGGGAACGCTCTGTCTCCAATTTATGTTTTCCACCCAGTGCCGCGTAAACACAAGTGTAGAAAAACCGGTGTGCATGGGTGTGTTTCAGATAATACGCACACACACACAAAGACAAAACGGCAGGACTAATCTCGGACAAATGAGCCAAAACATCTGAGATGGCCCAGCGCTCCCAGTGTTTACCAGCCGTAATGGACCTTTATGAAGAAGCTGCTACAAGAAGATGATATGAAGAGGGTCAAGCTTCACCTAAAGCCCACTGCAATGACCTCCTCCTACTCATCTCTCAAGTTGTCTCTCTCCGGCCTGTCAACACCAGTGACAGAGGGATTTAAAAAGAAAGCTGGGAGGAGAATGTCTCCTACTCTCCTTCTCGCTGTCTCTCTCCCTGACGGCCCCCTCCGCTCATTCTTAATTACATCCAGATCAGACTATTAATGAAGTCAGTCTGCTTTTAACAACACCTACAGGGAGTGAAGGAGGGCTTTCCTCAGCCAGGGAACATATCAAATCAAATCCGGCTCCTGGCCTCGACAGGTTTTGAGGCCAATTAAAATGGCTCGCTGACGCAAAGCAAAGATCATTTCCATGTCGACTGTTTTTTTATTCAAGAGTACTGATTTAGCGTCGTCATACTCACGATGGGCAGTTTTTTTCGAAAGCGATGCAGCTGAACCAGAGATATCGTCTTTTTTAATCCAAGCATAACCCTTATCAAAACCTGGCACAGATATTATCCACAATGCAACTCGACGGCCGACAGTTCAGTGGGAGATTTTAAGTGTGTTATGCTAGCAGCAGCTAATGAAGCCTCGAGCCTCTAGCTTCAAATAGAGACGAGGAGTGGGCTTCAGAGGTTCTTTCCAACTCCAGAAAACACCCAATATTTTTCATTTTCAAACAACCAGCCCTGACTCAAGTGATGTCACATGAGGCAATTTATCAGATTCCACACACTGTCTCTGGAGCACATATACAGTCACGTACGAGCCCCCCCTAAATCGATTAATTGTTTTTGCTTCACAAATTACTTAAATGATTAATTGTTTATCAAAACCATTGATTAAATTTCCTTCTCTTGACTGATTGATTAATAGAGCTGGTTTTGGAGCTCTGCAGAACCAGCTGAGCGGTTTGCATGAAGGTAAATCATCCATCAGCTCTCTGCTGTTTGATGTGCGGGGAGATGATGTCAACGTGCCATGTGTGCTGGTGTATACATTTAAACAAACCTAATCATCAGTAACAGAAACGTCATCTTATCGCCTTCTTTTCTTTCGCCTTTCTTACGTTGTTCACTCGCCTGCTGCGAAGTAAAACTACACGCGTTTGATCCTCAAAGGGTACACCGCCAGTGATGCACATACAAACACGTATCTGAAAAGAAGGTAGGGGATGTATATTATATGGTGCCATATGTGTACAGTGATGGCAGCCTTTTGATGAGCAGGTTGCCCGTATGGGGGCTTTAAAGTGCTCTAGTTGCTTCCCACACGCATCCATTTTTGATGTACAGCATGTGGCGGGAAACAGCCTCTATGCTCCAGGCTCTCTGATCTTCTCAAGACACTCCTGTCAAAAAGCATGATGGCACGATGTGGACTGTGTGTGTGTGTGTGTGTACCACGAGGTGAGTGCTTTTTGTCTGTGTTTGTACTCAAATGTCTGCCTCTCTCTGTAATACCATTGTCCACTGTCACCTGCAGAGCACAGCAGCATTAGGAACCCCCACCCCCCCTGCACACAGACACACACACACACACAAATCCCAACAGATCAAAACACTGCACTCCATCAAATCCAGTGAAAAGCCTGTTTACTGATGATCCGGTGTGAAGACAACAGGCGGCGGGAGTGGGAGATGAAGAGAGAGAGAGAGAGAGAGAGAGAGAGAGAGAGAGAGAGAGAGAGAGAGAGAGAGAAGAGAGAAAGAGAGAGAAAGAGAGAGAAAGAGAGAGGTGAGGGGTGAGTGGTTGAGGGAGTGAGGCAATCGGGGAGTGGCCAACTGCAGGGGCTTTTATTATCCACCATTGTAAAGGAGCTAGGTGGGATAATTGGTCTCCTAAGCTCAATGCGCAGCATGCATTTTTAATGAGTCCACACTGTTGCTCATTTAATATATAGGCAAGAGATTGCAGATAAAGAAGAAATGCTGATGTTTATGGAGAAAGGGGAACTGAGGGAGAGATGTTTAATTATTTCTCTGGTTTGGCTTCTGTTGTTAATTGTGTTAGTAGTTTGTTGCATAATTGCTGAATTATAAATGTCTCATCATGCCAGAAAGACTTCTTCTGCACATGTATGTACACACATGTGTGTGTGTGTGTGCAGGATTGTGCATGCAAACCCAAAGTATACAGTATAGTCGTTTCAGGATGTATTCATACAGATGCAGACTGTACTATAGTTGTGCTTCTGTATTATGTTTGTGGGACTCACTTTGTCTCCTGTAGGGTGATCATTCAAATGTCACATTTCTTTTTGTCGAAGGGAATGATTCTGAGAAAGTAAAAACTAACAACGTGTATGTTTTAAGTTTCTGTTTTGCTCATAATAGTGTGGACTGAAGTGTGGATTGTTTTGATCAGTGTGATTATTTGATATGTTAGATACATTTTCCCAGATATACTGTACACCAATATTATTAATATTATGATATTGATATTTGGGCTCGATTGACCTGCTGAATTTGATCTACTGAGTGGCTGGTAAAATGTAAACATTCACTTGTATTCACTTCACCATCCTGGATTCATCTTTTTTTTTCTTTCGATCACACCATCATTTCTGTCGCATGGGTGTTGTATTTTTACTGTGTTGTTTATCCTGTACACACGTCATCTATTGCCTGTCCGTCCTGGGAGAGGGATCCCTCCTCAGCTGCTCTCCCTGAGGTTTCTTTGTGCGGTGCGAGGGTCTCGTGTCAGAGGGTGTCGTATGCTGTACAGTCTGCCCACTGAGACCAATGTGTCATTTGTGATACTGGGCTATATAAATATATTTGATTTGATTCGATTTGTAATTTGGCAAGTGGACAATTTTTTTTTATTTTATACCCTGCTCACCAAGTACTAGTTAATCGCACATGGAGAAGTGGGATCTAGACTCTCTGATCCAAAGTCACTGCCTGTAACTCAGAAAGGCCAACCCTCCCCAGCCAGACGCTGTGGGGGAAGTACAGAGTTAGCGAATAAAACACACACCAGCTCCAGCCAAGACTTCTGACCGGTCAAAGCGCCTCTTAATGTTCTTACTGACCTCAAAGCAAAAATGAGAGCAACCCTTCGCATTACAGCAGTCTCAGGCGAGCATTAGAGGGCTGCTCCGACCAGGAAGTTAAGAGGCTGGTAGCGGGGCGCAGGAGCATCCGAGTTTAAGTGAGTTTAAGTGAATTAAGAAAACTAAGTCGTGTTTAGCCCCGGCATGAATCCATCTCTCCTTGTTGGAGGGCGTAGTGCCTGGGCTGCCACCTCGTAATAGCATTAAACACCTCCCAAAGTGATGCTTGGGAGCAAGTACACCGCAGCGCAAAGGTTGTGAAAGGGTCGCTTACAATAGAGGACTGCACTTGGACAAAAAATTGTTACGAAGAAGGTGGCGGGGGTGGGGAGGTTGAAGAGGGGTGGCAGGAGGAATAAAGAGAGGACAGGAGGCAGAGAGGAGAGGTGGCAGGTGGAGGGAGGTTGATTAATGACAGGTCTTTTTTGCCTCTCTTCCCCCACCTCGCCGCCATCCTACAGTACTTCGTTCAGGGATCCCACAGACCTCCTCCAGCATCCTGCTCCAAAGCCCTCCGTGAGACCTCCAGTCTGGGTCCATCCATCAACCCCGCTCCCATCCTGAATGCATGAAGTAGTCAGCCACAACAGAGGACCCCACTCCCCTCTGTAGTAACCCCAACCCAGCCTGTTAACACAGCCTGTCTGTCCCCTGTCTTCTCTCCACTAGGGTTGCAACTAACGATTATTTTCATTACTGGCAAATAGTTAGGTCTATAAAACGGTGCCGATACCAGTTTTGGTACTTATTTTCTTTCTTTGAGGAATATAAGCATTTTATTATACATTTCTTTTAGGCTTAACAAAAGAAGCTAAACCTCTCAAATGTAAAAAAATTGCAACTGTAAAAGAACTGCCTACATTAAATAAAGTCTGAAACTGGCAAAATTGAAGAATGATTTCCTCAACCAATCGATTAATTGACTAAACCTTTCCTCCATAGTGTGTAGTCTTTTGACTTTATTTAGACATTGTAGTTAGAAAGTCAACTTGCACATGGCATATATTTAAAGCAGCATAAACATTAAAAAAAATGAAAGGCTGAAGCACTTCCTGGAGCCCCAGTAGGGTCGGAGAGGACCTACAGCATGTGGTCTGTACATGTGTCGGTACACATTTCTGTTTATACTGTACTCTGTCAGGGTGGTTAAACATGGTACGTAGTCATTGGGCCATAGCCGTTCTCTTTGATGCGAGGACAAAAGCTGCCAAGCGGATGTGAGCTAGCCCCCACCTCCACCACACACACACACACCCACCCACCCTCGCCCCCAGCCGAGCAGCCAATCCTCTCCTCTGACTGAGCAACACACTCACAAACAGAGACGCAGAGAGCTGAGCATAAGCATCTGGATAACACAAATGAATTCTATTTTCTAACAGTTGACAGACGGACCTGCCGGACGGCTGGCGCTAATCTGCCACCTCCTCCTCCTCCTCCCAGCACCACCTATAATCCCTGACAGGGAGACAAACACACAGAGAGAGAGAGAGAGAGAGAGAGAGAGAGAGAGAGAGAGAGAGAGAGAGAGAGAGAGAGAGAGAGAGAGACACAAACAGAGAGAGAGAGAGAGAGAGAGAGGAGGGACACTTGCATAATTGTGAAAGTAGGGTTGAGGGCTGAAATAAAATGGACTGCCCACTGTCTAAATAAACACTTGTTGGCCACTTTGCTAATGTTACTCAACACAATGGAAGACGGATGATGTTTCATTCATGCTCTCGGCTGCCTTGTTTGATTTTCTGGCACAGCAGAGCGTATATAGTAGGAGAAATAATAAACGTTGCAGTCCAATGAAAGCTGCAGCAGTGTAGGTCTCACTCAAGTCTCGTTAGGTGACAGAAGACTCGGCTGCAAACACGCTCCGAATGATAAAACACACAGTGAGAGCCATATTTCTTCCAATTAAGTGCAACTGACTTGTAATTTAGCTCAATCTCCTGTGGGTTTGTATGCGACCTTGCCACAGTAGTGGATGGGGGAGTGGACATAAAGATGAGGTGTATGAGTATGTGTCTTGTGTACTACAATATGTGCTTTGTATTCATCGCAGATAACAGGAGGCTGTTGGAGGAGAGAAAACAGAAGCCATTGATTTTGTGTGCTGGGCAGGCGTTTCTCCATTCCAGAGTCCGGTCGATACACACACCGAGAGCAGGGAGCACCGGTGGGGTGAGGGGGTTATATACCACTCTGGACACTGCATACACACACACACACACACACACACACACACATATCGGCAGTCGTGGACACGATGCCTGTCAGGTAATCACGGCCATCTTATTACCTGCCTGTACGGTCACACACACACACACACACACACACACACACACACACACACACACACACACACACACACACACACACACACACACACACACACACGATCAGAGACAAATACCACCACTTTGCAAACACAGGCCTTGATAAAAGGCAAAATTAACAAATGAACTCAATAAGGTAAATTCTTTACTGTGAGTGGGGCAGCAGAGGGGGGGGGGGGGCATGCTTCAGCATTAAATCCTTTATCAAGTAGCCAGCAAATCAAACATTGATTTCCATGAGCCACTGTGCCGGGGGCAATAAGGATCTCCCTCTTCAACAGAGGCAGCGCTGGCCACACATTCACACACAACAATAGAGTACACAAACACCCCGACAGCAGGCACTAAATGAACTTTATGTAGAATAGTAATTGCCTGCAAATCTTAATAGGGAAAAACCTTTTGCCAGGTTATTCTGTTTGTGTTGAATGCCCAGTTTGAAGGTAGAAGGGAACACTCTCTGATCAAAGATGCACTGCCTCTGCTGGACAAGTGGACATTAGAGTGTGTAGAGCGAATATGACAGTTCTACTATTGTTCATATTTAATGAGACAAGTTAAAAAATAATACTGCCTTTTACTAGAATAGTAGTTTTTTGTTTTACAGGTGACCACATCTTTTCTGCACAAGCCTATATACTATCATTAACTATAAACGCAATCTATGAAATCAAAAGTTCAGTCGTCCAAAGCGTAAAAGAAAACAACTCTCTTAACTGCAGTAACTTGTTGTTAAGTGCTTGTTACTTGTTGAATACCACTTGTTCATGAGTAGGTGCATAATAAGCATAATTGACACATTTTTATAAGGCTACCTTTTCCGCTCAGTTTGTGGTAGAATTTCATTCACACAAATGTCACCCTCGAGTAAACAGAAAACATTCGCACTGCAGAGCTTCAATTCCTGCTGTGAGAAATCAGCAGAAAAAAACAAATGTCAATGTCAGTAGGAAGCGTTAGAGTGCACACATTAATGCTTTTATATTACTATATCTGTCAACATCATGTCATTGCAGAACCGTGGCAGAAATATAGAAAGAATTAATTTGACATGAAGTTAGACGAAACAAGCGTCTATAGCCTCGACGGCAGGCGGTCGTAGGGAAATGACAGATATAGACAGACGAAGAAACAATACATATATTTAACGTTATGTTACGCTTTTGGGTGCAAAGGGTGACGCTCCCCTGGACCGATCTGAATAAAGACCCTGAGTGAGAATCTTTCTATCAACTACTGAATTATATAAATTGCTCTGCCAATATAATCCAATACAATCTTGGACAAAGACAGTTGTCTAACCTTCGATTATTGGGCAAATCATGACGCATGTCACACTTTATTTTATATCATAAAATGTACAATGTTTTTTAGTTGATTTAAGTTTCATTCAAATTAAGGTCATCTTCTTCTTCTTCCCTGCTTTTGTTGTCGCATTGCTACATTTCTTGGCGCGTTATTGCCACCAGTAGATCAGTGGAATAGTCTGGGTATTGTGTCGCCTGCATGCATGCAACAAACAAACAAACAAAGCAGGGGCCTATGTGTGAAAAACATAGCTCCATAGCACTACCGGTGGTCAAAAACTCTCCACAGGGTACCTTTAAAAACTAATCTGTTTGTACGAGTGCTTCTTGTATGAGGCCAGACTTCTTATGTACTGTGAAAAGAATATTACTCCTCCAAAAACACAAAATGCTCCATGGCGAAAACACGATGTAAGAGCATCAAGCTGAAAACATCACAATTTAACTCAAACACCACTGAGCACACTAGGTCATTCTCAAACCAGCTTGCTACCAGGAAATTAAACTATTGTGACATTTGAGCGGAGAGCCAAAGTCAGAGACAGAAGATGACGAACAAGCGCACACACACAGAGGAACACAGAAACATACGCATGTAAAAGATACAAGCAGAGAAGAAAAATGGAAAAACAGGCTCAGGAAATTGGCCAGTTCCTGTATAAGAGAGGTGGAGAAGGAAAGAGGAGGATGGGGGCGGGGGGGGTCGGGTGGAATAAATACAAATGGGAGAAAAAGACTGACAGAAAAAGGCAGCGAGGCTTATGTAACTTTAGTGTCACTGTTACTTTGGTTTTCAGACACACAGACATGTCAAAGCTTTCCACTAATTATTAAAGCCTCCGAGTTTTTACTAAAACTGTCAGCATGTGGTTGCACGTTCATCATGTGCAACTTTTATAGTTTCACATATTAATTTCTCAGAATATTTACATAAGATTTAGATTTAACATAACCTTAACCATAACCTTGTGCACCAACATTCAATTAATGTCTGTGTTGAAGAAATCAATTCTGAAAAAGCCACCAACATTTTAAGCTGCCAAAGTTTTACTGGAATAGTGACTCTATACTAAGAACAACATTTCAAATGAATGAATGAACTAAATGAATTATTGGGCATGTGTGTCTGCAGTCTCAGAGTAACTAGATATGATATTAAGGTAAATAACTTTGGGTTTTTGGACTTCTGGTTGGATGAAATGTGGAATTTGAAGACGTCCCCTCGGGCTATGGGAAAATGTGTCTTTTGCAACATTTATAGGCAAAAATAATACAACAAATAATATGATTTGATGGTGGAATATGGATAAGTTCACCAATAACATTTAGCTGTTTCACAATGTTTTCAGCCAGGGGATAGGTCCATGCGGTATTTGCCTTGTCACCTAGTTTTTTTGTTGTTTTCTTTTAAAGTGTGTGCGTATGCGTGTGTGCGTAAAGTCAAGCCAGACCAGTCCTTCGCTCACAATCACTCCAACGGGGTAAACCTTAACCTCGGAGGCCCACGGAGCATGACAGATGACCCGGGCTGAAATCTGAGCCTTTGGGTTTCCACTCCAACGTGAAAGCAGACAGACACCTGACCCTCTGGATTCTCGCCGATGCATGCAGACTCACACACTACACACACACACGGACATTGACACATGTACAAAAACACATACATGCGCATAGATACACAAAACACACAATGAGAAACACCTGTTAAATCCACACAAACAATTCCAACACACAAAAGGCGCTTTCAGTGACTCACAAAACCTGAAGTTGAGTCTTGTGTATCATGAACTTCATACACAGAAGCAGCTCTCACTTTAAACAAGCATTCTCAACTCGCAGCAGATATTACTATGGCTCTGTCTATTGTATCTGCTGCAGTGGGCGAGTGTGTGTGTGTGTGTGTGTGTGTGTGTGTGTGTGTGTGTGTGTGTGTGTGTGTGTGTGTGTGTGTGTGTGTGTGTGTGTGTGTGTGTGTGTCTGGAGAGAGTAACAAAAGAAACACCGTAAGTATGCACTGCTCATATTTCTCCGGTCTTTGTTAAAGGACGGACAGAGTCGAAAAAGAAAGTATAGCGAAGAGGGGGAGGCGGAGGACGAGCGTGAAGTGAGACGACTGTGTGTTTAGCTCTTCATCCATTTAAAAAAAAGAAAAAGTAGACTTCTTGTGTGTTTGTGTACGCATATGTTCATCTGTATGGGGCTTTGTGTGGGTGATAACCTCAACTTAAATTGTGAGAGGCAGAATTCAGAAAAATAAACATGCAGAGATGCACTTTGCCGATTGCCCAACTCTGGGTATTGAAGCTCAATACTTGAGCACTAACTGAAATGTGTCCAAAGAATAGAGGATTGGAAGTTTATAGAGATGACTATTTATTCTATAATTCATCTTTTTATATATCCATCCAAACATTCTGGAGGTCTATGGCACAGAGCACTAACATACATGAGACATCTTTTTATGGGATTTGTAGGAAAAGTATAAAAAACTACCCTTAAATATTACTAAAAGTAAGGTATTTAAAAGTATAATTTTGCTATATATAGAAATTAATTGTGAGACAGAAATGAATGAAGACAAATGAGGAGGTGTGATGGGCAGATTATTTTCCCTCAAAGAAGGAGAATTAGCAGCACACTCATTCATTGTTTGAATGGACTGAAGTGGATATGGTACCTATCAACAGTATAAATGCCATGTCCACGTGTACATGTATGTACACGTGTCCTTTTCTTTTTCACAGTTCATTAAGAGGAGCCACTTCACCGCTGGCTGTTGTGAAAGGGGGAGCAGCAGCTCCGAGCTCATTGTGGATCCACTAATCCTTCACTTATCTGAACCACGTCAATACTGCTGCCAACCCCCACCTTCCACTCCATTCTCTGCTTTCTCTCCGTGCTTCCATCTCCTCAGTTTTCTCCCCCAGCCCTCCTCACCCTCAACCCTTTTACCGCCCTGCAGCTCTCATTCCAGCCTTGTTCTCCTCCAGCCCCCCAAGGTGCTGCTTGAAATCCATCCTATCTCTTTTTCTTCGTCTGGACAAAACAGGAAGGGTACATGGAGTAATAACATAGAGCAGCAGGGTGGGATGGCCCTGGTAAGGTTATTAAGCCTTGCACACAAACACACGGTTCGCCACAGGGCCACTGAGGTGGGGCCCCAGGGGGTGGGGGGCCATTTCCGTGTGAGTGTGTTGAGATGGCGCTTTATGTGTCCATGCTGGGAGGGGTGAATGATGAGGCCACCCACCTTTTACTGGCACCAACAAACTAGTGTTTGTTTGATTTTTATTTATGAAGCCCAATACTAATATCTACTGCTATATCATGTTCGACTACAGCTGCCAGCATCCAGTGCTTTGTGCTGTTATAGTCAATATCTTTAAATGGGATCATATTCATGCTGGAAAGGACCCAAATTATGCATGTCCTCTAAAACTGTATTTCTAAGAAAGGAAAGGCCTCTTCAAACACCATTTTAGGCCATCATGTAATAACAAAACTCTTCACTGAAACCGAAACAAATTCAAGTCATTTAAGTGGGTTAACAGCTCCTTGAGGCAGAGTGAGACATGTTTCATTGCAGGTTTTACAGACTGTCAGCCCCTGTAGCTGGTTTAGTTAAAAAAAACTCCCACATCAAGCTGTAAAGAGTTCTTTGGTTTCCCTCCGCAAATAAAATTATCTATGTATATAATGTACATGGGAATTACAGATGGAATCAGATCAAAACGCTGCATTAGACCGACCGAAGGAGAGGAGAGGAGAGGAGGAGGAGAGGTCTCGTTGTAACTAGCTCCGTCTTTACAGCAATAAGGATAAAGGCTCTTTAAACAGGATTTGGCCTGACCCACCGCTCTGTAGCTGGGAGCTGATACAGCAGTGCTTTGGCCAGTGGTGGATCATTTTTCATCTCCAAATCTGCTTTGGCATGGTCAGGAGTGCCAGTGTGTGCTTGAGTGTGTGTATGGCTAGGAGGGGAAGCATGGCACACACACAAAACATGCAGGGACACTGAGAGGGGTGGTGGGGGTATGGGGTGTGGTGTGTGTGTGTGTGTGTGTGTGTGTGTGTGTGTGTGTGTGTGTGTGTGTGGGTTGTCAACCAGGGTGCATTGTGGTCCATCTCTTGTGTTTTTTTTATTGGTGCTACTCTGACAACACGAGGCTGGGTCTTCCCTCACTGCTCAGCTGAGCAATCAGGTCACCTCATCTTGACAGACACAAACACACGCACACACAGACGTAAACACGCAGAGACATACATACACACACACACACACACACACACACACACACACACACACACACACACACACACACACACACACACGCATGGACACACACTACATGCCGCCCGCAGCTGTTGCCAATGATGTCAGTCCTGATTTGGCCAAACTAGCCTTTTGTTTCATAGCATGAACACAGAACAGAGGAGGAGGCTTCATTTGGCAGTACAGCAAGAGTGTTTCTGTCTCTAAAACTGTTTGGATTAAGGATTAGCTACTGGTTGCTAACATGAACGTCTGAAAGCAAAACAAAGAAATGTTTTTGTGCTCGAACGGTTATTGGGTAAGATAAGATAACATACAAACATAAAAAAGATACATAACGAAATAAATACCATCACAATAACTTTTATAATCAATTATTATATATACATATATAGATATATATATATTATAGATATAAATATATATATATTATAATATATAGATATATATTATATTATATATATATATATATATATATATATATATATATATATATATATATATATATTATAACACATTATATTATATATATATATATATATATATATATATATATATATATACACACACATTATATTATATTATATATATATATATATATACACACATTATATTATATATATATATATAATATAATATATGTATATACATATATATTTTAATATATTTAATTATATATTATATTTAACACTGTAATGAGTTGTTTAAAGAAACTTTAAAGAAAGTACAACACAAAGTTAGAGGCCGGTGCTGTAGTCAAACACCCCCCCTCCCAACACTCTCCTCCAACCCCCTGATGTCTGTTGGCAGAACTGTCTGAGGAGCTTAATTGGTACTTTCTCATTTTTTCCTCTTTCTCACTCTCTCTAACTTTGTCACTCTCTCATTCAGCTGTGTGTGTGCACATGTATATGTGTGTTATTGTGTAGAAAAAGCTTGAGTGTCTGTGTGTTTTCATGGCGAGGGGACAAGAGCGTGGGAGCCACTAAATGAGACAGAGGCCGAAGCAACTGCACACTTTGTGGCAACGTGATTGGGCGAGCCAACTCAGTTAACCAAATCTTGGAATAAGCCTCGACTGAATAAGGCGCACGCCACAAACACAAGCGCGCACACACACACACACACACACACACACACACACACACACACACACACACACACACACACACACACACACACACACACGTTGTCCCAGTGCCCAGGCAGCTTTCCTGCTGCCGTTAATGAGGAGGTTTGGAGATGTGCATTTGTGTGTGCAGATCTAAAACCCACACTTTAATGGCTAACTCGATTAACATTCTGCTTACTTTCACATTTGTGTACAGTATCTTTTATCACTGCACACTCAGAAACACACACGGTGTCACATATCACACCTGCTGACATAAGATACAAACATAGCATGAGACACTCTTTTACCGAGCTATAATGCTGCCAGTGACATTTTCAAAAATAATCCTACTTCTCTTGACATTTCATGCAGCGGTTCTGTTACATACTGCTGTACGAGCAGCCTGCTTCTTGATCTGAGATGTGTTTCGCGGTAGCCCGCCAGCCAGGGCTGCTTGTTGGAGCAATGATTTGATTAGGTTTACGCTGATTACAGTCTTGTTGGTTACAAATACGGCTCCATCAGAGAGAGCGTGAGGGAAGGAGGGAGGGAGGGAGGGAGAGGGAGTGATTGAGAGTGGGACTGTCAGTTTGTCAAGCTGTCAGGAGCACTGCTGTATTGTACTTCTGCGTTTAGCCGAGGTGTGCGTGAGTAGCCTAGCGGAGATTTAAAATGAATCAGCTGATATCAAAGAGTACCAGTGAGGATATTAATACAAATCTGTTAGCAGTTATCAGCACTCAGGAGAGCGATACGATGCTGTGCGAGAACTGGCCCCTTTGAATCGCATCACGGCAACAAGGAAAAGGAGCAGTACATCTGGACGGCTCCCATTTCACAAACAACGCTATCGCAGACAAACACTTTTAACGGCAAGTGCCTTGTCTTGGCATTGTGCTCGAGAGCTGTAGACTTTGCAGCACAGTGGCGCAGCAGCTCAATCGTGGTGTGTAATATTGGCTGAGAACAAATAATCTGAAAAGCCTCAAATGCCCTCTGCCTTTGTAAGCTTTATGAAATATTAACCAAATTAATCTACGCTCTTTTTTTCTTCCCAGAGCACATACTGTACTGCAACTGATTCACTGTTCACCGCCAATCATCCCTAAGATTAATTCTAAGAAATGCAGCAACATTTTTGATCTCTGAAAGCCAGGGACAAGGTGTAATTATTCCCTTCCATATATCATGTTTTCTATTAATTAGGTCTGTGCCAGTGAACGCTGCTCTGCTTGTTGAAGTGACAGCCACAGAGCCACAGGCGTCTCTCAACACAGCTTTACTCCTGACAGCAAGTGTGCCGGGCGGAATGCGTTATTATAACATTATGGGGCTTAACAGACAGCAGTACAGCATCTGATCTGAGGTCAGATACGTGTTGTACCTCATGAAGATATTTTTAAAGACCGATGTGATACCCTGTTTAGCAAAGCAATTTCTAAAGGCCGCGAGGCAGAACAAAAAGGGCAGAGTTCACTGAGAGCAGAAAGAGATTCACTCCAAACACGTGACCAGAAAATGAGGTCCGCAAAGAAAAAATACAAAATCATTTGAAGGGATTTTATAGATTGCAGATTTAATGTCCGTCTAATGGAGAGAAAAAAGAGAGAGAGATCAGAATTAATCCTCTTAGCTGTTTGTTTGGTAATCTGATTTAGTCTGATTCTTAGGCTGCTATCTCTGGTTGTGTTTACTGATGCTGTCTCTGGGTTGACCACAACCATGTTCACCTTTAACAGCCCCTCCCGTTCCCCTCTGGTATATTATGGTTAGAGATTTACATGTAAACAAAATATTGGTATATGTAAATCCCTATTGCAGTTGACCAAATCCAGCAATATGTCTGCTTGAAATGATTTCCCATTCTGACATTGCTCCGGAGAGACACACTACGGCTGTCCCTGCTCCAAATAAATGACCTACTTTGCACATTAACACACATTTAAATGGAGGCAAAATTCAGGGCAGCTTCTTAGTTTTTGTTCCCGGCTCAGACCCTTCTCGTTTTAAATGCGACGTGGCTCCAGTCCAATTCTTAGAAAACGCTGATTTTTTTTTTTTTTATAATTCGGCTGCCATCTTTGAGGGGATCACTCAAACGGCACAGCTGAGTGGAGACAGGTTAAGCCTTATTTCCTTTCAACATGACTGGAAAATAGGTGCGTAATATGTGCCAGGTTCTGGAGCAGAATTGTGCTTTTGTCGTGCGAGCGTGTTAAAGGGAAGGTGAGGCTGGCACAGAGGCCCACCTAAGGTGCTACTGACTCAGGCAGAGCTATTTCCAGACCACGGGCCCCTCCCGTCTCCTCCACCTCCACCTCCACCTCCACCTCTGGCGGGGAAACCACACCACTGCACAGGCCCCAGTCACAGACATGACTCAAGAATGGATCCATTATTCACACAGGCTGTTAGGGGACTGGCACACCAGGGTGGGTTGTGGTAGTGGGACACGAACACTCACATTTACTTAACTTAGAAATGCTCAAGCAAGGAAAATACGCTATAAAGAGTATCTTTAACAAAACAAAATAGGTAGCTCAGCAGGCCATGTATAATTAGACAAGTACAGTTAAACCATGTTATTTAAATATCCACAGTGTGATTTGAGCAATGTAAAGTAATTGAAACAGCTTGCCACTGTGTCCAAGTGCGTGCTCAATGCTTAAATAATGTGTGTGAACTATCAGGGGCCATGTGATCGCAGACACACACACACACAATGAGATACACAATACAAAGCAACGCAATAGTGCAATGAAAGTCAACATAGCTTTAGACACACACGTCATATTAAGTTCAGAGAACGCTTGACAGCTCAACGCAGCTCCACACAACTCGACATGGATAAATGTGTTCACACACACACACACACACACACACACACACACACACACACACACACACACACACACACACACACACACACACACACACACACACACACACACACACACACACACACACACACACACACACACACACACACACACAGGCCAGATTGTATACGAGTTTGTTCACGGACCATGATAAGAAAATGTGGTAAATGCGTAATCTGATATGCATGACTTGAGGTTTCTCTCTGCCTTTCTTTTCCTCTTGGAAATCGCAGGTTGCATCCATAATTTACACCAGCCTCCGTCTGTTTCTCTCCTTTCCACTCCGCTCCCTCCCTCTTTTTCCTCTCTCCATCTCCTCTTCTCTCTCCTGGCAATCTGGCTTTTGCAGCTTTGCTCATTAGCATATTGCAGAATGTGCAGATGCCACCAAAAATTATTCACCTTCCAGCGCTTTGATGCCGTTTCGCATGTATACAAACTACACTGTCGACATTTTGCACAGCCTCCTAAACAAAAGCAGAGGGACACGGTCTCCTTTTACTCAAATGTGTTGGGGCCATAATGGGACGTCCTTTAGTCTGATGTTTCCTCACATCCTCATTTATCCCAAGTACATCATCCATCACATCATTCAAAGGTTATTTGACACTGTGATGACGATTGATGGAGTGTGTCTTCTAAGGCAAGGTTTAAATGAACACTTAATATTCATACGGTCCAAGGGATAACTGAATACATAATATTCATGCTGTTCAAAGGCTAATTGAACACAGTATTCAGGCATGTTTTTGCATCAAATGGAGTCCTGCAGTTTATGCAGAAGAAAGCAGATGACTGGTGGACGGGGATATGGGGATTAGCTGTTTTCCTCCTCTTGGAGATTGATACTGATATAGGCAGATCAATAGCCATACATGGTAACTCACCATTGGTTCAACACGGCTAACACCGCTGTTCAGGTTTCACACCCTAGGGACAGCTTGAAGCAGAGCCAGAAAGGTATCACCGTTGTGGTACACTCGAATGTGGTCGTGTAAACATCCTTCAATAGGGCTTTTTCTACATCGACCACATCAGAGGAAGTAAATGAAGGGGAGAACAGTGATGTAGTGAAGCGCAGAATGACTTGGCATCACAATTAGTTTGGGCTCTTGTGACTGACTGCCTTGTTACCTGACAAGCACCAGCTGCCTAGCATGCAAAGAGGAAATGCCATCACCCACAAAATCTCAATCCCGCTCACGTAAATCATCGCGTAACATATGCTTTCATTCAAAACAATGGCGGTCGACCCCTCACGGCGATTAATTCAGTCTGTTCTGACGTGCATGTGGTCCAGTATTGTTCTCTGGAAGTGTTTTGGAGAATGGGACAGAGAGTAGTATCCATTTCAGCATCGCAGGGAAATAAAAAGGATTTAGCACTTTTCTCCACAGATGATTGTAGTTTAAGTTTTTGGTGCCCTAAAACTATAAAGACTGTCTGATCTTTTGCTCCTCTGACTCAAGATATATTAAAAGCTCACAGTATTGCATGATCACTAGTGAATTCTGTTCTAGGACAAAATGTCTGTGTGTTCTGTGGATGGTATGGCACAACAAAAGGCAAAATCCAAACTGCAGCCGCCTTATCTTGTTTGCAAAAACCACACTGACGCATATCTGTATCCCTGTATGAGCTGATGCTTAACTGCTCGGATGAACACATAGGTGATAAATCAGGATCCTTACCAGTGTGGATGAGGACGTTCCTGTGTTTCCTAATAGGCAAAATCCGTTTCTTAATCCTCATCAATCACAGAGCGAGTCTAAAATGAAACAAAACAGAATGCAACGCACATCAGGGAGTGTGACAAAACACAATCTGCTTTTTTGTGATAGGAAAACAAGACTTAGGTGGCATCATTTATCGAGATGTAATAAAGCACCCTGTCGTGCATCTGACAGATTGGAAGCACATAACAAGGACTGACAGAGCTGGAGAGAATGTGCATGTCTAATCCCGCCAAATATGAAACATGAAATACTTAAATGACAAATACAAGTTGATTGCTCGTCTCGCTCCTGAGTGTTTTGCGCCCATCCAGTTGCCGAAGCAGCTGTCTTTGAACTCTCTAGGCTCTAATCATGGAGGAATATTTCTTCTCCGCTTCTGGCTCTTCTCGAGCTATGATGTGCAGATCTCCTAATGGGACGACCAGTCGCTGACTATAAATGCACTAGCTTACTTTACATGACTGCTTCTTTAACTCACTTATTTCCGTGTTTAAAACTCCCACATCATTTCATTAATATTCGGCTACAGTGCTTCCCAAAAACCGTCTGGCTTACATTTTTTTCCACATGTGTACTCGTACAGTAGGCGGACTTGAGCTATCTTCACAGGCTACAGATTGTCCCACATTTAATTACTGTTAACACCAGCACTAGCAAGCTAAATACGCCTCCATGATTTATTCATTTTCCCCCCCATATTTGAGTCAAATTAAATTAGTCATATGAGTTTAATTAACTAAATATGATCTGATATTGTAATTTCACACTTGGATATGGGATACAGAGACGGGTACTTGAGCACAAAGAAGCCATGGTAAACCAGCGGCTATTGTGTGTAGTCATGTTGGCATTACCAACAGCAGCATTAGCAGAATGATTGCTCCTAATCACGGTTTACACACTGGGAGGTTACCTTAATTCCTAAAGCACCGGGATCACTCTGCTCACACCATCATTCACTGCTCCCATTAGTCATTGAACCGTAGCTAATACAAGTAACTCCCCTCATATTTTCTGGGACCTGTGCTCTGCTCGTTATCGTCACTGAAGACCACACAACTGCAATTACGTAAAATAACAGTTTATTCCTCCAGTTTTCCATTTGATCATTTACCTATAGAGTTACCTACCTGGAGAGAGTCTCTGAGGTATCTGCCTCCATCCCAATATAATGGCAGGTGAAGGAAAGTTTGTGTTTGTGGTTGTTGAATGTATTATCCAGAGTAACAGGAACACCGTTTGTGGAGTAAGTGTGTTAAGGTTGAACGTCACTTTTACCACATAGTTCCATTTCACCTCCACTGTTGTTTTGGGTTGCAGGAAGACACGTCAGAAACAGATATGATGAAACCCAGCCAGCTAAAAACCAAAACAAAATATCTGCAGGGCTAGAAGCAACGGAAATATGGTGTGTTGTAAATTGTGTGAGCGGCGCCTTTAAAAGCTTTTTTTTAAGAACTCATCGTCCCCGATATGAAAAATGGTTTACGAGCACAACATTTTTTTAATATAATGCCAACATGATATTGCAAACAATAGCATTCACAAACCCAGTATATTTAATATTCAACCATTTGTAAGTGCTTGTGTCGTGGGAAGGTCATCCTTTTGCAGCGAATCAATGACGCTCACATAGACTGAAACACATTCACCACAGGACCTGCTGTGGGTTTTCCTATTCAATTGCACCTGGTAATTTATATGCCGGTGTGTCTTTAGTTGACTGAGTAGCTCTTACGCACAATACCTAATGCAGGTATTATTTCCCACTCAAACAAGCGCTACATCATGGTGCTAAATGAGCTGCAGTGAGTGAAGTATAAAAAAAGCACATAATAATTTAGTGATCCGTGGTAATGAAACATGAGGCCGGTGTGGCATGTTTTCTCACTCTCACCGAGAGGAAATACAGCTGCTGAGAGCTACGGCAGCTCGCAAAACTCTGTCACAGCGCCTCACGACACAGGCAGAACTATCAGAGAAAAACAAATGGAGGCATTGATTCACTAGTTGTTTATTTACAGCCCTCTCCGGAGAAGACATAAATTCCCCTGTTGAGGCTTTGTTTCCCCATCATACGACACAACGGGATGCACGAGAAGAAGGGTGAGCAGGCCACACACACACACACACACACACACACACACACACACACACACACAGAGAGAGACAGAAACACACATACTCATGTAAGCACACAAACACGCACACAAACGTCTTACATCTGGATTAATCTCCAATGGGCATCATCACAGATGCCATTAAACGTAGCAGAAGGCGAGAATCATGCAGGAAAGAGGCTGCCATCTGAATAATTTATTCAGAGTCTCATCTTGTCTCACACCAGGGGGATTTCTGCTTTCAATTTACACTGTTCTCCTCCCCATATTCAAATCAGGGAGCAGATTTGTTGTGATTGGCACACGGAAGGTCAACGTTAGCAAGCTAGCGTCAACGCTGTCCTCAGCGGGCTGGTATGCTGGTCTATTAGCACACTGGGATAGTGTGTGTGTACACGCGTGTGTGTGTGGCAGTCTTTGTTTACCTCAGTGTGTGCTGGGTGACACTGGAGAATAGGCCTGTGGAGCGCAGAGACAGCAGTGTGTGTCTGAGCTTATTAGGCTGCTTTCCAAGGACACAGGAGGCTCTAGACATTACACTGGCTGGGGAAAAAAACACTATTGCTAATCATAGCAGGAAGATGTTAGGACTGCAGACACAGATCGAAGGGTGGGGGGACAAACCGTACAAGAGAGGGAAGGGAGGAATAGAGAGGGAGTCGAAGATGAGGAAGGGGAGGAGGCAAGGAAGAGTTGGAGAAAGGAGGGAGAGCACAGGATGAAGTCATGGCTATCATGCATGTCCTCACTCTGTGTGTCACACTGGGACTGAAAAGAGGACGCCGAATGTTTCAGTTGGGCACAGGTCATCTGTGACAGGATGAGCTGCCATTAGCCAACGGCACACAGCGACTGACAAGCAAGGGGGTAAAAAAAAACTCTCTCGGAGTGACAAACTGTGTTTCTGTTTGAAATTTCCAGCATTGGAGGAAGCACAAAGGATCTTGTTTTGTTGTTTAGTGCTGTTGTTGTACGATTCCCTTGGGGGAACGGATCAGTCTATTTCACTTTACGCTCGATGTAGGCGGCGTTCATGTAACAAGAGACAGAGAACATACTGGAGACTTGAACGCCGTGTCAGACGCTTGTCTAAAGACACTCGCTCTGTCTGAGCTTCTCATTCTCATTCTCTGAAATGTAATCCAAACTTTCAAAAAGACAGGCCACGATGTTGCTCGGGGGGGCACACACCGTTAACCAAGCAAAATGCCCTCGTCATGTCCCGTAGTAAATTGGTATATGCTAGTTAGCGCTGATGACAGGACTTGGCTGATTCTGCCGTTACAGGCATGAATGGCCCCGTAGTAGCCGGGCACAGTGCAGAGGTTCAACAAGGTCTCTTTAACCAGCTGAATGACAGGCAAGCAGACGGGCGACGAGCCAACCACAGACATTCAGCTCTGGCTGCTGTAGTTATGCCAATTCATCCAGACCAGAGCGACCACGTGATGCGAGCAGAAAAAGAGTGGGAGAAGCAAGTCGAAACCTATGAGCGCATCAACAGTTAGGTCAGAGGGCTGTGTGTCTCTGCTCCTCCACGTATCCCACCTCGATATGTCTCTTGGCCAGTGTCTTGCAGTCTTCTTATGTTTACTCTTTAAAGACTTTTGTTGTCTTTTTGTTACTGCGGGGAGTCTATCAATGTGTGGCTTGTTGCCTTGTTAAACTTTAAATGTCAGTGTCCACAGCCGCGAGCGTTGCGTCAGTAGCCCTTTGCACCCTCCGCCTCGTGGAAATCTCTCTGCAAACTGAGGGGAAACTCGGCACCAGTATGACACAGCATGGAGGAATGCACCAGCGGATGTGGCTCTCTCCCTCTCTTTCTCCTTCTCAGTCAATCCCTGTCTCCTCCTCCCCCTCCTGCTATGGGCAGGTCCATATGCACCCAGTAATTATCAAGGTTATTTTCTCCAGAGAGCCAAATCCCTGTTTATGGGCATGAGCGTGTGTCACAGAGCCCAGGACCCACAGGACGCTGACTCTGTAGACAACCCCAAAGAAAATCTCAGCTTTAGCGACACTGCGGTTGCCAGACCCTGCAAACATTTGTGATTTTCAGTAGCTGTTTCATGACCTCAAGTGAGACAGCAAAAATGTTTCGTGTGAGCTTCGACCTCAGCTCTTGCCAAAAAAACCTAGGAGTTATTTCTGGAAACCACCAACTTAAAAAATTGTATCCGGCAGCAAAAGAGAAAAGTTAATACTCCGACACTGAAACCAAAGAATGGCAGAGCTGGACATGAATATCTCATTTAAGTCAGTTATGTATTTATTGCAGACTTGAGTATTTTATGTAAGAAAGAAAGAGATTCTGTCCCTCCCATGAGCCAGACACCCTGTCGAGGTTGTGACCTGGGCTACAGCACACATTTTCTTTTGGCAAGGGCTACAGAGGAAGTGAATGCTGTTAAAGGCCAGTGGTTAACAAGCCCTGTAAAAAGCACTAACCAATCCAACAAGCTAGGTATTATGTCAGTTAATTAGAGGCAAACAAGAGGCAACTTTGTCTTCTGAATGGGATACAGAGTAGGCTTGTTCTCGTGCTACAGTAGGCTCGTCTGCAAACAAGAGCCTGGAGCAACCTGAATTGCAAGCTCAAAAGTAAATTTGCATGTAACTAACTGTTAGCCAGGGTCAGCAGTGCACACACACTCGCACACACAAACCGAGATCGGCTGCTCCCTTCACAAAAGCTGCTTCCTCTCCGTTTCATCACGCAGGCCAGGCTTTTGTTAGTGTGCGGAAATGCCTCCAGAGGGAATGAAAATACTGGCAAGTCCCTGCAGCTCTTTCTGGAGAGAGACACGGGGAAAAGAGACGGGTCCTGCAGCTGCAAGATCACACACACACACGCAACCACACACACGTATGCCAAGTGCCCGTGTAGGTTGAGGGCTCAGGTTACGTACAGAGATAACCGTGTTAACCTAAAGAACATAAACACCGGTGTGTGGTTACAGGGCTGTCAGGGCACCGGAGGAGCCAGAGGAAGCGAACACTGACAGTACAGATTCTAAAGTTGGACTTATGTTGTCGAGGCTGCCACAAAATTATAGGCAACATCACTGTGAAAGCTCATACCCACTGCTTGAAATCTGGGGTTTTCCAGCCTGGGAATTACGTTTGAGGAATTAAGTGACCCTGCTTCCTTGATTCATTAAGTCATACAAGCATCTTGTTGAAAGATCCAATGAAAGGAGCTCAAGAAAGGTTAAAAGAAGTTGAGATATCTGAGGAACTTTAAATCAAAAGGGATGTCTAAACTGTGGCACCTCGCTACCTATCTCGGTTTTTTTATATACCCACTTATCCCCTTCAGGGTTGCACATATTCACACCTTCAGGCAATTCCCCAGTTCACCTAAGCTGCATGAAAAGCGGAGCACCAAGACCAAACACACACTGACAGCCGGAGAACGAGAAAACTTCACAGTTTCGGGTGCAAGTTGCATTGTGCATGCAAACCCTCACCCTTCACGATAACCACGGAGCCATTGTGCAGCCCAGTACCTTACAAATGCTCTTATATTTTCTTAATATTCCATTACCTCACTCCACACCATCTTGGTTGGCGAAAAACACGTGTTTGTAATCAGACGACAGCACTCCAACAACAGATGATTGCAATCACACAGTCAATGGCCAGGACTTAAGGCAAAAATACACTACTTTAGTAAGAAACAGAAACCCATGATTTTAGAGGAATACATTATGTTTTCAACAGATTGGTCCATTGTTCCAGTAATAAAAGTGCAGGCACTGAAATCCTCCATGTGCTTCATGTTAATTCTTTCTCCCCAGTATGTTAAATGATAGCAGTCATTACGACTAGTATCCAAAATAAGAGGTCAAACCTTTTAGTTTGAAACGGTTGTCAGTAACATTTGTTTTGGGTTTTTTTCAAACTGTAAAACATCAAATATCTAGATGGATCAGACTAGCAAGGGTGATTTCTTTTTGAACTATTTCGGGAGAGAAAACACTGCACACAGCTCTACACTGTCTCACTGTGCCACCCACACTCACAGTTGACCCAGGAAATTTAAAACAGTATGCTATTTTTATTTAATATTTCATGTAAATTGTACCTCCTACACAAAACTGACAGACTCAGCCGCCTAGCATGTCTTTTACAATACAGCTGCTGGAAGTTTTCTGAAATAAAACGAGTCGGCCAGCTATCAGTCAACACTGTGAGTGTGCAAAGGCTTCCTTGTGGTACTTCAAAATATATTAACATTGTCACCACCTCCACCGGAAGGAGCTTTACAACAGATTGCAACAGGGCCAAGGACATTCAACCCTTAAACTGGTTCAACAACAAAAACCTTTTAGTGCTTCGTTTAGGACCATTTATCTGTGTCAATACTTACCTTGTTGAGCGGATCGGACGCATTGCAAAGTCTACGCTATCGGTTATATTCATTCTGTCACAGCAGGCCGCTACCAAAGCAATCCATGGCCTCATGTGACATGTTGTACCTCGTATTAAACAAGTTCCACACAGTAATGCATACACTGACCATAGGTCACACTATAAGGTAACCTGAGTTGAGGTCAATCGGTGTCCAAAGAGAAAAATGTGGATCCGTGAATCTAAAACTACCGACCCTAGGTCATATCCATTTGCCTTTGCACTTGCACTAGCCAGGTCCCACATATAACAGTAAACCAGAACATAGCTCTGCATTGAGAAAGATTTCATACGTTCGCCCTCATTTAGACCTTCAAATACCTGTTTTGAAAGTGTGGTTGAACAATGACTATACTGTATATATATGTATGTGCTATGACTTCACAAATGTGCCAAACGCTGTGTTCCTTTAACAGCAGAAAGGTGACTTCTCTTCTGACCAAACAACTGACTGAAACACTGTTTTAGCCGCGGAGATATCAGGGGAAAGCAGATTTGACAGTAGAGGAGCTTTCAAGACAGCTGCTCAAGTTTCTCTCTGTCACTCTCTCTCTCTCTCTCTCACACACACACACACACACAAAAACACACACTCCATTCCCTCTCTCCTTTTTAGCCAGTGACAGCAGGCACCCAGCGATGACATGAGGAGTGTCTCTGGCAGCCAGTAAGGCAGCACTAAACAGACAGAAATATCTGCTCTGACAGACGGACAGACCGTCACCCACTACAACATGCATGCAGCTGTCACAGAGCTTACCACTCCTCTTTCCCAACCCTCTGGTTTGATTTTCCCTTCATGCAACGCTCTCTCAACTCCGAACAGTGCTTTCCTCGTATTTTCTTTCTTACAGCTATCATATACTGTGTTGAAAAGCTACACCTACATTGCGCTTGGCTCTGCATTGGCTTGTGGCCAGAGAGGAGGAGGTTCAGCTTTCAAGCCAACTGTTGAGAACACAGCCATCCTCCACTGGATCAGCGTTGGCCTGCACAGGTCTAGCTCTTTGCCCCTTTCATTTACTCGTTCTGTTGTTCTTTCTTTCTTCCACACAAGAATGTGTTCTCCCTCTCTCTGTCTGTTTAGCTCTCTCTTTCACAGCCTACAGCCGTTCTCAATTAGGAGGGTCAGGGAGCGGAGCGGAGAATAACTCAGGCTCTGGTATCTGGAGCTGGAAGGACCCAAAGATCAGCAGCAACAAGAAACCACTGCTATAACTGGGCTGTGGCTGCCTGTGTCTTTGCATGTGTGTGTGTGTTGCATAAATCTGCCCGGTGTCAACAGGTTGTCAGTGACCTTTGACCTCTATATTTAAAAAGACTATGAATATGACAGAGCAGCTAATGTTGTGATTGCCGCAGAGCTGTAGCCATTCCTGCCGGAGTTTAAATCTCTTCGCTGCTCAATTTAAAGATTCTGGTGTTAAAACAATGGAAAACCACTCACACACATCGTCGCCCCATGTAGAGAGCTACTTTAATTGCTTTCTTTCAATGGTCCCCTCTGAATGGGAGAGAAGCTGGGGGGCTGCAGTTTACAAGACACATCTGCAGGTGTTGCATTTCAAACTGAGAAACTCAAGCTGTGAGAGAGAACACATACACTAACACAGGCACCCGGATAGAGGAATATACAAGACAGACTGTCTCTTCCTCTCTCATACACACACACACTGCAGGTGCAGCACTGTTCAGTACTTTCCTCTACGGCTTCCAACCTGAAAATGCTGGCACATCTGAGCGAGGTGGAATTGGAAATCTCTTAACATCTGCATCTCTTTCTATCAAAATACTGACTTTTATTGTGAGACGAGGCAAAATATATGACAAGACAAAGCTGCGGCGCATTACATTGTGCACAGACATGTCCAATTGAAAGAAACAATGTGCTTATCAGTGGGGCTCCTTTAATGTGGCTGATGCTTCCCAATCGGCGTTCCACACTAAAAGTCTGACAGAGCCATAAATACCACCAACTAGCGTTGGCTTAGGGTCATGTAGGTTTTAGATAACCTCTCCATGGCTGGTACACTGTGTGAACAACTACTTTACTTTGTTGCCACAAAGTCACTTGTACACAGCCCATATAGACTCCTAAAGGCCCTGTCACACATATCTGTATGACAGAAACGTATGCTGGCGCATACGAAATATCGGCAATACGTTGATATAAATTATGGGTAAGTTGTGATCGTTTGAAGGACGCAGACGACACGCTGAACACGCCAGACATACGGCCCTGTCACACAGCTCCGTATGGCAGAAACATGCCGGCGTATATGAAAAGTAGCTCAAAATGTGTCAGAGTCCAAATACGTCCAACTTTTCCACAGCGGTGTTGTAGCTGACGTATACATAACGAATACATAACAAATTATTATACGTTTGTCAAACATTGATAGCGTATCACTTACTTATTTAAAACGTATCAGAGCGTCTGGACAACGGAGCTGGAAAAGTGCCATCTGGTTCACGTCATGCTGATGCTGGAGAACGGCTAACATGCTGAACGCTAGCTGTACTTTAGAAACACATCTAATAAATTACTCCGTCGTCAGGCATCATCTTAACATAGGGTAGGAATAGGTTATCCACTTGTTATCAATACATTGTCTGTAGGGTTCACCGTCAGCCGACGTAGCCTTCATCTAACGTACCTCTAACGTAGTCACGTAGGTATTTACGTAAGTATTTACGTAAATACAGTATTCACATACTGTATTTACGTAGGTAAGTATTCACGTACTGTATTTACTTAGGTAAGTATTCACGTACTGTATTTACGTAGGTAAGTATTCACATACTGCATTTACGTAGGTAAGTATTAATCTACGTATTCCGTATTCACGTATGTCTAACATCACGTAACGTCTGCATATCTTATGAAGCACACGTCGGTTACGTCCGGTAATTTTGAACATGCTCAAAACATCAGTGTTCAACAACGCACCCCAGCGTAACACAGTGAGCTCTTAACGAATACTACTTATACCTTACCTTATATCTACATACACCAGCGTGTTGCCCATATTTTGTATACGCCATATTTTTGTATATCTTATGCATTTGTTGGGTATTAGTCTGATACATTTTGTAATAGGAAGAGATACGATATCAATAGGTTAGACATGCGTATCTGTATATGTTCACTTTTCCGATCCGATGAAAAGTTGGACGTATTTGGACTCTGACAAATATTCGTATGCGCCGGCATACGTTTCTGTCATACGGATATGTGTGACAGGGCCTTTAGAAAACAGCTCATTCAAAACTACTTTCACGAGTTCAATTTGAAGAGAGCAGTGTCACTGTGAGAATCAGATCTGTTTGTTATAGCTGAGAGTCAAGTAGTTTGGAGGATCTTGGATAGCATGTCTCCTAATTCACTGAGAGAAAGAGCAATCAGCCGAGCTTCAGATGGCATTCGACAGACGACCGATTCAATCTACTTTCTTCAAGCATCTCTATTGTAATGTTCCCACACACTGCCGTGCATGCCGCATTGCACACATTTCTGATAATCTATGCAAATGGGACACAGATGGATGAGTATGCATCTAATTGAGAAACATATGTGTTGCACTTTTAAAAAATAATAATTCTTACATCTCCCTTTGCTTTGTGTTCCTATCCCATTTCTGTCATCCTCCATTCATTCACCCGGAGTTACGTGTGAGTGTGATGCTGGCGTCTTGCCACACCATTTGTGAAATTATTCAAATGAGGACACCATGTTTCTTTTGTTTACTGGCTTGAATTGCGACACGGAAACAAGGTTGGTGTATTCATGAACGCCATTTCTCACTCTCACTCTACAACTACCACCTCCCTTCTATCTCTCTCTCTCTCTCTCTCTACATGGATGCTGCCGCGGCATTGGAGGAACGTCCCCGACATTATGAGAAGCCATTAATGAGTGTGTGGCGTGCCGTGTTGTGATGCGTGGCATATTACAGCCATTCATCAGGGCCAGGAGACACTTGACAGGCGGACAGCCAACAGGTTGTGTAATCATATAACACAGCCATGTCAGGCCTGCCACAGCTCCGTGTCCCATTCAGGCCTCTAATGTTGTTTTCCTCTGGGTAATTGACGACGGCAGACAGAGAGACCCAGTGATGGATAACATTATGGACCGACTGGCGCAAAAAAAGATGGCCGCCTACCGGAGTGATGTCATTCCAGATTACATCAGCATTTGGAGATATTTAAAGGAAAATTTGGGATAATTGCAACTTGGGTCTTATTTTGGAAGTTTTGGCCAACATTTCTATTGGTTATGATAACCCTGTATTCACCTTAGTAATTGCTGAGATTTGGGAATATGACGAAATCACTTAAACTAAGTCAGATGGGGCAGTGCAACAGAACAATTTGTAATAATCTGTCAATGCACAAGTTCAACTCAAAGCTGAACCAGAATTCTAGACAGTTTGGGTAATAATGAAACCTGTCCACCTTTGTGTTCGCAACCAAATTAGATTAGTTAGCGTGAGGGTTTGTTTACAACCGCTGTGATCATGTGACCACTCCCGTTTCTTGCCCCTGAGTTCTTTTTAGCAATGTCGTCTAGATCTAAGCAGTACAATGTAGCTATTACATATTGTTACCTCTACTATTATAAGGAATTTACAAAGTTAAAACAGAAGAAAACTAAGCCTGGGGAACACCTTCTTGATGCGTCCTTATCTATTTAGGTTGCACACTAAATCCATGTCGGTATGTTACTTATTAGGTTTAATGAGTCATAAGTGTGTTAAAGGAACACAAGTCATCTCAATCTATTAAAGAAAACCTTTAAATAAGACATAAATCTAAGATATTGCATTAATTATGTCTAAACATGTCCAGGTGAAAGTGTTACTCTGGTACCACGAATGCCATCTCGCACTGAGGAATGTGTTGCAAATATTCCGGCTCCTCTTAACAACGCAACTCTCTGCTGCATCAGAGAAGTAGAGGTGGCCCTGAGGCAGTGTTAGACGTTGTTAGGGATAGCAAGTATCCTCACACAACCTGTTCTGCTCTGTCCCTGAGCTGGGAAAGAGAAGACAATGTTCTCTCTCATCCTCCCACACTCACCACTTTATACCTCTGCTTGTTTGTGAGATGCCTCTTTGCAGCACACAATCCAAAAAAAAGGCCAGCTTGCGTATGTGAATAAGACCTAAAAACGATAACCACAATGAATATCATCAGCAAGGATAAAAATACACATTTCCTGTCTTTTGAATATCACAGTCTCCTAAACTGAAGCACCCGGGGGTGAAACTCCTTAGAGAATAAGAGTCTTGATTAGACTCATATTGTCTCTCGCTCTATCTTCGTCTGTGTCTCACCCGATATACAGTACATCCACACGCAGAAAAACACGCAGGAGATCTAATGTGCACTGCCCCTTATATCATCACATGAAGTTTACCTCAGAAAAACTTAAATCTGGAGAAGAAAAAGAAGAGAAGAGCGGAGGAACGAACAAAAAAGGAAGAAGGTGCAGGACACAAAATGGAGGGAAAGAAATGAAAAAGAAGGCCAGGAATGGGATGCTAATTCCCTTGGAGTGAGCTAATCCCTGAGAGCTCTGACATCCATGGCTTTATCTAGGAATGCCATGTGGCACGAGGCGTCAACAACACACCAAAAGAGCATAACACTCTACGGCGCACTCTACTACCATGTACCATGTAGCACTATCACAGCACCAGACAGATGTATGGTACATGATCAGGTTATCATGCTTTAATTATATTCCTCGCAGTAACAGTGTTTACATTCTTTCATTTACTTTGTGATACAGAGCGACAATTGAAAAGGCTCTCATTACTGATTAGAACCCCAAAGTGTAGTTAAATCTTTGAGGAGGCGCACTTCAGCTACAGCGTAGCTACAACAGCTAGGCTCCATAACTAAGCCGTAACCCTTTAACACAGAGCTATAAATTTCACCTTCAGTGTGAAGGAATCCACCCAACCATTACACACTCAGACAAACACACACGTACACACTCTTCCTCTCTCCTCAATCTCAACTCCATGGCCTCACAACAGCCACAGTGTTCAGTGTCAACAGTGGTCACACTATGTGGTGCTAACATTAAAAATGCATCCAATTAAAGCTGCAGGGGAAAATACTGCTCTGTAAACTGTAACATGTTGACATGTTGCAGCGATGATAGGCTTTCTAAACAAATTAAGCCAGAGGAGCTCTGCATTACTCATCCTGGCTGGCTGTCTGGCCAAATTCTGCCTCAATTGCACAGTTGTTTGATCAACTGTTGGTGCGCTGTGTATGTGTTAATGCGAGAGAAGGAGAGAGAAAAACAGGCAGATACGAGTCCATGGATTCCAGACGAGCTGAATACAGTACGACAGCAGAAGAGAAGTGCAGCAAAACTTGTCTTCCTATACTTTCATGTGTCTGCAGTCGTGTGTTGTCACATTCTGCAACTCTGTTCTGTCGGCTGACAGCGTCTCTTTTTCTTTCACTGTGCATCACTTGTCACTCTGCCAATGGTCTGCGCGCGTGTGTTGGGGAATGTGTGCGTGTTAAACCTGTCGCTTTCTGTGCTCTGACGTCCGTGTGCTTATCGCTTTGGCTGATCCCTACTAGTTGTGCATGTGTGTACAATATCTGTGTCTGTCTGTCTGTCAGATACGTGCATACGTGTGTGTTTGTGTGCGAGGCAGATGTTCTCCGGGCGGTGCCATTGCTCAGTGTTCACACACACCGCACTAAAGGAAGATTAACCAGCACTTTATTTATTTATTTATTCGCTTCCTGAATCTGCCCCCACCCACCCTGCAAAATACCCCCCAATCCTCCTTAATCCCTGGTAGCAAAGAGTACAGGAGGAAAGGCAAAACTGCAAAACTGGAGCTAGGTGGCAGAGTGTTTTCACCACTCTAGACCTACTTTTAAAATGACAAACTTTTCTGGATCAAGGCCATGAGAAAGGTTCTAAGTGCATGTGCACTAGACGTTTGAATCTGAACCACAATAAACTCTTCATGTATGACATTTCATTGGGATAGTACAGTGTTGATAATCAATTCAACAACAAATTAGGACAAAATGCCACAAACAACTCTACAAAGAACCAACATAAAAGCGAGAGTTAATTTAGGTTCGAGATTAGGGTTAAAAAAGTTTAAATCTACCGTCTATGGCTGCCCCCTCTTAGTAGATTGGTCAACTAATTGGTCTTAGTCGACTAACGTTACTTTCCTCGATTAGTCATTTCTTTTGTGATTTTTTCCCGCTCAATGAGGCATTTCCAAGAAACGTATGAGCACATCTCTGGTAAACACAACATTCACAGTGGTGCTTTTGTTTTTCTTTGTGGAGAAACTCAGATCTGACGATTAAATCATCTAAATCGGTTATGTGAAGAAAATCTAAGAAATCTCCATGAACAAATGCATTTTTCTTTCAATTCCTCAGTCCCACATCTTCCCACTGTAAAAACAGTAAATTGAAGTTTTTTGGAAACAAATGCTTCTTGAATCATAGCACCATGGTTTTGTTCTATTAAGTATTGACACTGGCCACAGGCTTCTCGGCAGGGACTGGCTGGGTTTTTTAGACGGAGCCAAACAAGATCCTGCACAGCTCCTCATAAACAGCAGCTGCAGACTGCTCAGTTCCCAGTTCCTCCCCGGCCGCCAGCCCAGGAGGGTCCAATCAAAACCAGCCACATTACTCCCTCACTTCGCCTTTGCGTGCCAAGTCTGCTCCATTTCGGGGGGTGGAGGGGGGGGGGGGGGGGAAGCCAGGACTAAACCAGAGAGCGTGCAAAATCACCAAGCTGTGGATTAAAGGAAAAAAATCAGTTTACCTGTGTGAACTTTGACCTTGGTGGTACATCCGCTGTGGTGGCCGCCCCCTCCCCCACCCCGCCCTTCATGTATTCCTCACGCACGGTCGTTCACTGACCCCTCCTTAAGTGGTGATCTGAGGGGAAAGGAAGACAGAAGAAAAGCCTGTTAAATTTCTTTTAATGGAATGCCAGGGAGAACCTGGTTTAGACAGAGGACAAATGTATCACAGAGAAATACACCTTGGTGTTGAAAAGGGAATGCAGGAAGCCATGAGGGAGTTTGCTATACTGCCCCATTTACTCTACCTCCTAACCCTGCCGTAGAGCCAATGAACCAATGAACAACTGCACCACCTATCAAAGTGCCATGCCTGTATACTGCAGCAGTTCTGTATACCCCCCCCACCCTCCTTCCACGCGACCCCCACCCCCCACTGCACAGGAACAATGTCCTTCCTAAAGGTTATCAGCAGCCCTGGCGCTTGGTCAGCCCTCATCCTGAGTCCATTACACACACAGCGGCTAGATTCACTGCCTTAATACACCTCTCTTAGTCTCTCCTCACTGCTTCACTGCACCCTTTACAGGCTGATACAAATCCAGCATAGGCCCAGAACACACATACACAGGTTTTGGGATTAGTTTACCAGCACATTGCCATTCTGTCTCTAGACATCTGCCATGCACTTCAATTCGATTGGTGTAAGTTTCAATATGAAAACTGTGATGAAATACCATATTAGCCTGCATATTACACAACCCTGATTTTCAAACTAATCCCTCTCCCCTCCCTTTGCAAGACTTTTTTAGCCATGCTTGTGCCATCATCGGGTCAAAAATTCAATTTGTCAAATACTTTATGACCAAATACCTACAAAACCAATAGCATTCCAATCACTCTCAGCTTTAGGCCTACTTTGTGTTTGGTGATATTAAGAAAATGTTGCTTAGTTTAGCATGCCAACAGGCTTAACTGAGATGGTGAACCAGGTCAATATCAGTATGTTAAGCATTGTCGCTGTCAGCATGCCGATGTTAGCATTTAGCTTAAAGACCCTGCTGTGCTGGAGCAAAGTCTCACACAGCCTCTAGTGTGGCTGTAGATCCTAGGTCTTGTTTTAGGATAAAAAAACATTTTAAAATTTTAAAAATTGTAATTAGAAATGCATTTTAAATAGTAATAATGGATCAAAAGACTAGATGTAATATATAAGGGGTTACTTGCAATGACGAAGCCACAGAGAATTGACTCCGTGGTTCCCCTCAGCTCTATGGAGCTTTGACTTTTGGGATGCAAAACTTTACTGTTTTGATTCAGATCACCTCTCTAATCGGTATTGTATGTTACGTGCCCGATACCAAACGACAGGTAGACAAATTTAGCGACCCAGCCGGTGAACATAGTGGAGCATTTAGCAATTAAAGTGCCAGATATTTCCTCCATATTTTGGTGGAGACCAAAAACAGAGCTAAAAGAGAGTTCATATTAAACTTACATACATTTGCGAGGAGGCACAAATACATTTGCAACAACAACTTTATAGAGTGATGATGAAAATAAAAAGTGTTAACAGCTTGTTGCCCTGGCCCCATGTAGCCAAAAAATCAATTAATGCAGGTTGATATAAAACACATCCCGCAGATTTTCATTTTGGATCACAGCTGAAAGCTGTAAAACACAGATGACTGTTAACCAATGTAAGCAACTATTGCTTTTCATTCCTTATGGTACAAAGTTGCTAACCTAGCAACAATAAGGCTACAAACTACCCATAATACAACACTCTCTTAAAGCAACAGGCACACTCACACACTTGAACTAACAAGACGCAACAGCATTCGCACCATTTTAACAGAAAAGTAACATTTATATGAACCGACTTTCTTTTTTTTACATTACTCCTGACGGAGAAACGTGAGATGACAACAGAATCAGAGACTAACATTTACATTTTTTATCTTTACCTTAAAGTCTTCTGGCAAAGAAAGTCCCTTAGGAAAACACACCACTCTCTTCCATTGTTTCATCACTTACAGTCTCTATCACTGGTGCAAACAAGCTTACTCTGCTTCAGGCTGCCCTCGAGGTCATTTTGCAAGAGGTACAGTATATATTGGTATTTCTAGTCAGAGTTGAAGACATGTTGGCCAGTTGGACGCAGCCATTGACATAAAAATATGGGAAAATAGAAGAGATTTTATAATCAGGGAACTACAACAACAATACTATATAGTGAATTGTCTTAGTGTATTTTTGTCTGTGTTCACCTTGGGTATAGTATATACACCAAGCTTGAAAATCAGAGTAATACTTTGCCAGAGTTGGTTGATTTCCACATGGCAGGAGTTTGTAACATGGACTAAAATATAAAAGTTGACCAAAAGTCTCACACATGATATTCTTGTCAAGGCAAAATCAAAAGAAATCTCCTGATATTTCGAACAATACGTGGATGTTTTAAACAGGAGGGGCGTATTGAGGGAATGGGGCCCCCCCCATACATCTTAACACCTGCTCGTTCATTTAATCCATGAGAAGAAGGGAGCACACTGAAAAACATACTGTGGGAAGAGGGGGTTGATTTTGGACTGGGGCCAGAAAGAAGAGGACAGGGCGGAGGAGAAACCCATAAATACGCAGGGAGGCGAACAGGTGTCGCGGACAAATGTGATTTACAGGGTCTTCGCCCCGTACAGTGCTGACAGGTAAGCCTATTAGGTTGATATTACCCAGCTATAACACGCACCAATGGACCCTCTTAAAAAACGTCTGTGCAGTGAGTGTGTAAAGGTTATGGGTTTAAGAGAAAGATTATAATATCACATTGTTAAGTTGGCCATACATTAAGAAAAGTTAATTATTATATTAAAACTGCTTTTTAATTGGTTCCATTCCATATAATTTTCAGGGTGACATCATTTAGCACCCATACAAGAGAACAATGTTTAGCTGTCTGTAAAAACAACAACATGGTTTGTATTACAGCGGCGGACTGGATTCTAGTTGAAGAGTAAAACTGGGCAAATATGTTTTCTCATACTCTGAAATGACATCAGGCTTCAAAGCCAAAGAGAGCGAAATACTGAGATGGCAGAGCATTTCTGCACATCGGAAACTGCCGGGGAGCAATCACTGAAGAATGCAAACGTTTATGAGAAACTAAATGCACTAGAACATCGAGTGGAGATCTGCAATCGAGGTTTGCTTGTAATATTCACTGCACGAGAGACACGAGACTACAAGGAAATTGCTACAACTTGAGCAGCACACTACAGATGGTGTTGAGAGCAACACAGCACAAAGCAATGTGTTCCTTAATAATGTGGTGAATATTGCAGTGAACAGCTGAGTGCTTCGTATTAGCTTCTGCAGACTCCAGCTTTTTTTTTTCTGTCAGAAGTGTGAACTCTTTCATCCCGGATATAAGAGGCTGCGGTAAAAATCCTCAAAGAAACTAATCGTGTTAAATGAGGTTTGTGTCTGTATCCATGACTTTGGAGTGTGTGTGTATGTGTGTGTGTGGGGGGGGGGGGGGGGTTATAGGTGCCTCTAAGAGACTAAAAACTCCTGTCACCTTTGAATCTAAACTCTGTGTCAACTCTCCACTCGAGCCACTCGTCTCCCGTTTCATAATTGTGCTTGGTATTACTCTCCTAACACTTCAATCCTGGTAATGGTATCTGATGATGTGGCTGTTCATTGACTGAGATAAACCAATTTTATGCGCAAAGCCTTTAAAGTGATTCAAATGCTGGAGATGACAAAGCCCAAGTTTTCCTGTTGAAAGCCCTTAACACCGTAACGTTTACTTTAGCTTCCTGGGGGGAATCCTAGTCTCAAGCGGCTGCTCAACTCATACAGACACTCACTCACATGTGTACATACTACACACACACACACACACACACACACACACACACACACACACACACACACACACACACACACACACACACACACACACACACACACACACACACACACACACACACACACCTTATCATCCAAGGCTGAGGAAGCAGAGGAGCTATAAAAGCCAACCTCATCTCCTTAAAACAGGCAGGGCTGTCCCTGGGCGTCTTAACACAACTCATCAACTGTTAAACCAGAGAGAGAGGCAGAGCAGTAAAAATCAATGCCCCCCAACACGGCAAACAGCAGTCAATGATGTTAGGTGGAAGAGGAAAGTGCGAGAATTTGCAGTAGGATCTGGAGACGTAAGGAGAAGCGAGCCCAAGGAGGGAGGGAAGAAAGGAGAAAGTCCATGTTAAGCTAAAAGCGGTAAGCTAATATATGTAATTGATTAGCTCTATGCAAATAGCAGAACTCTAAGGACCAGAGAATGCAATTTAAAGCAGCAGTCTCTGAAATCGATTGGCGCTGTGAGTGAGAGAAGCCATTTCCCTCTAGCCAAGATAAAACACTTTACTATGAGCTGTCAGATACTTATCAGGAGGAAATTAGCAGAGGAATACCATTTTCCCAAAACAAACAGGTCAAGTGTTTCTCCTCCTTGAGTGGTCTCTCGCTCTCCTTCACTCTCTCCCGCTCTGATATCATCATCTGTTATTTCCTCCTGTTTAAATGCCAACAGCGAGGAGGCAGGGGCCGCATTTCATTCAAACATATCATCTGTAATAAAAAAAAACCCATGCAGGCGAGCACCGGCAGGAGCAGGTTGTTGTTTGAAACGGAGAAGATGAGGTCTCCGGTTCGCCTCGGCTCCCGGGAGCAACCCCAGAGCCTGCCAGCGCCCGCACGTACACTCTGACGTAAGTCCATCCCGAATCTCCGAGCCAGATCTCACCAAAACAATATTTGTGTTTTTGGTCTGCAGTGTGTGTTCCTGGCTGAAAAAAAGAGGGGAAAAAAAAGAAAGAAAGAAAACACTCATGGAACAGAGCACAAAGAGATGTCGAAGCAGGCAGCAGCCCACACAAGACAGCCTTGTCGGAGAGAGAAGAGGGCGGCTCGGCGTCAACATCAACACCGGTTCTGCAGTCATCGCTCAGCAGGTAATTATGATAACAACGTGTTCCCTAGGCAGCTTCTCTCTGATTTAGTTTCCAAGCACTTACCCTTCCTAAAATCTCCTCCCGATAACATCTGATATGATTACAAAGTCAAGATCCTTTTCAAGGAGCGCCCACTTATGTGCCTCTAATTTGGTGTATAGTAACTCTCCCTCTTGTCACTGCTCAATGATGCTTCTCATCTTATTGCGTATGCTTAGTTAAGATGTTGCACCGTTCGGATTTCCATAAC
This sequence comes from Cottoperca gobio, assembly GCF_900634415.1. Lineage (NCBI taxonomy): Eukaryota > Metazoa > Chordata > Actinopteri > Perciformes > Bovichtidae > Cottoperca > Cottoperca gobio. The sequence continues at coordinate 14,839,323 of NC_041369.1, read as the reverse complement.
ATTTTGGAAGATGCCATGACATAAATGAACCTCACCTACCGCCACCATCTGTTATTGAGCGCTCCACTGCCTGCTATTTACCTTCGATTGTAAACGCGGCCTTGCCATATGGGGGAATACATCATTTTATTGTGTCTGTTATCATCCAGTTTTAACAGTGGGAGGTTGGCCCTGAACGGAGTCAGCGGAGTTGACCCTGTGATTACCTCTGCGATGAGGCATTTTCCTTGGATGTCATCACAGCCAACCCCTTAAACAGCCAGCGCTGCTCAACAACCTCAACAGCAACAGGGCTAGGCTGTTGACACACTGAAGACATTTAAGATAATCCCAGAGATGTCTCTGTGTTTTCCAAGATTACATCTTCAAAGGGGAAACGAGGCCGGCAGCCTCTACTTGAAAGGGAGAGAGATGCGGAGGGCTCTTGTTCTGAAGGAGGGGGTGGAATAGCTCAAGAATGCAATCATGGTTTTGGAGAGGGGAAGGCCTGTCCTGGCTAGCTAAACTGGCGGGCGGTGAAGAGGAGTCAGAACTGAGAGAGAAAACACACCTGTTGGATGGGACAAAACAGAGGCAGGTAAAGAAAGGACTCTCACCTGTGTGAGCGTACAAAAGGTTGTAAATCACACAGTTCATCTCTTGCCCAGCCCGGCCTTTTATAATGTTGGGTATGCGGTCTCGTTAAATGGTTTAAAAGGGTCGGGTTCAGAGGGTGAAATACACACAACACATAACAGTTCACAGAACTAGCTGAGTGATTTTAACCAACAATATCATCACTTTGTTGATATATAACCTTCTTTAGAAAAGTCTCGTCTTTTCTAAAGGGCTAGGTGAAAATTACAATACCAGTCCTGGCGTAAAATGCCACCAACACTCCAACCAAATGATTCTTACACAAATACAACATATATACCGCGCTGGACTTCACCACACCACAGACTGTATGGGCTTTAGTGCTGCAGTAGTGGGCCAATCACACATTGCATTGCACTGGCTACAAAATAGGATTGAATGCATGTATCCTTTTGACTGCAGAAGTTTTGATTCTAGTTGGTACAAGGTTATTTGGGCCGATACCTTACCAATACCCAGTGGATGTCTTTTGTTTTAGACCATGTCCACAATAACATGAATGAACTTCTGTTTCATTCACGCGACGCAAGATTGTTTTTGCCACAGAAAACAGATATTTTCTAAAAATGCTTGAATTAAAAAAGCATGACCGTATGTTGTAGTGTGATGAGCAAATGCGTGCTTTCTGAAAAACACTTGTCACATGACATAGATAGCCATGCGGCAAGGTTTTCATAATATTTTCACAAAAATGGCAGACATTGTCATGTCTTTAAAACTGCTTTCAGGACTGTCTGTGTTGTTTATTTTATGTTAAATATAGTCAATCACACAATACAGGTGTATTTAATTATGACTGATTCAGCCATTCTTTTGTGTGTCTCTTGCAGGCCTTACAACTTTGTGAAAGTCCAATACTGAATCATTTGAGCACTCCTTTAAGTACGTTTCTATTGTCATTTCAGCGCCACACTCTTAGAAAACAATAAAAATGTATGTGAGTATGTGCTGGTGTGGACAGAGAGCTTGTGAAACCGATTTTTAGGGTCCACCCGGATCAGTGCGGACTTCTTAAAGTGATCTTTTGGATGAAAATGTGACTAAGTGTGGTGTTTGCCAAGTAAAGAGAAGTTTGAGTTTATTAATCCCGGAGGGAAGATCTGTCCTCTGCATGTGACTCTTAAAGACTTAGGAGCTTCCTGTACTATGGGTGCTATAACTCCAGTGATCATGACTTAACTGCTGCATAACCTCCAGGCGCTTCTCTCCGACAGTGACGCTGTATGCTTTACATACTGCATCATCACAAAGCATTTTTAGATGCTTTGCATGACATCTGTGAGGAGCCGTGAGCTGCTGCACATCTCCCAGCACAATACAAGCATTAGAGATGCTAAATGCAATGTGTCACACACAAATTGCTTAGGAAGTATTAAATAAAAGCAAGACATTCTGACTCATATCTGCAACAAATGTCAGCAGTGACGTCCTCTGTGGCTGTTAGCGCCTTGTACTGACTCATGGAAGTGTTCGCTAACATGGCTCTGACGGACATAGAAATCACTCAGCAGTATACTTTCCAGCCACTGACCGGGATTGTGAGAACATGGGTACTAATTATAGAACGGGAGTATTTTTGACACAGAACACGGGGGAGAACTGTGAAGAACACAGAAGTTATGATAGAAATTTCTACTACAGCAAATAGCTGGCAAAAACAAGTCTTTCTGCTTGATTTCTGCTCAGTCTTCCGTCTCAGCTGGCTTGGCAACATCATCAGTGAGTCAGTGACCAGAGCCCAGAGCTGGGATCAAAAAGTACAGAGTGAGGTCTGTCTATTATCAGCTGCACATACTGTACGCCATGAGAAGGCACAAACACCCAGACAAAGAGGCAAAAGTCACACAACCACCAGAAGGCTATTTTTGAGCGGCGGAAGTAGAGACGGAGGAAAACAAATATGTCATCAGTGGGAGGCTGGGACTGAGTAGACGAATCAGTTGAATCCTAATTGAGTCTCACAGAAAGGAACTTATTTTAAGCTGCTTCCACACTGCCACGTGGTAACGGCTCTGACCTGCAAGAGCTTTCCCCAATAAAGCGTTTTCAAAAGCGGCTTGGCCAACGCCAGGCAGTCATCGAAACCGCTTCCCCTCACTGAAATGACTGGAGGCTGTGACTTACGGCGCAGCGGTGTAAGTGTAGACAGACAAAGCAGCATTAGGTACAGCATGGTTCCTCTGAGCGAGCTCTGCGGTGGGCCCCTCCTCCGTCCCTCCAGCCTCACTGGTTGAAAAATTAATGCAGCAAACTGACAACACTTAGGGCCTCCCTCCCTCTCTCTCTCTCTCTCTTCCTCCCTCCCTCTCTCTCTTCCTTCCTCCCTCTCTCTCTTTCTCTCTCCCTCTCACTCTCTCCCCTCCCCATGTACCAAACAGGATCAATTACCAAAGCAGGGCTCCACTCAGTAGCGCTAAAGAAACAAGAGGCACTCTCCATCACAGCTGTGTGCACGTGCGAGTGTGTGTGTGTGTGTGTGTGTGTGTGTGTGTGTGTGTGTGTGTGTGTGTGTGTGTGTGTGTGTGTGTGTGGAGTTCAGGCAGGCTTATGATGAGTAGAAAGAGGAGGAGGAGGTGGTAATAGTCTGTTTGCTTCTCTCTAATGACAGCGGCAGAGTGGATTAGTGAGCCTCCTTACCCATCAGCATCACTCCTCCCAGTAAGTGACAGAGCATGTAAATAACCAGTTGTGGCCACTTGTAGGGGGGGAATAAAAGAGGGATGCAGGGAGGCTAATAAACCGAGAAGGTCTAAATGTGCACGCGTATGTGAGCGTTACGTCCACGCACCTTCATTTGTATGCGGGTGGAGATTTCCAAGAGTTCCATTTCTACAACATCAGCCAAGTTATTCAAATGCAGCACATCTGACTGGAGAGGATAACATAAAGAAAGGCATCAGCAGAAATGGCAGCAGGCAGTAATCCCCCAGCCAGGACACTTGTGTTTGCCGTGCAGGCAGGCAGAGCCGTCAGTGGCAGCACCCATACAGGCCTTATCAGTGGCAGCCATAGGACTCTTCTAATAACCCCGCTGATGCTCTACGGTGCAAGGACAAACAGGGAGACGGACAAACTGACAGACCAGTTTCACTTCTCACTTAAAGAAAGAGCCTGAGCGCCAGGTATCAAGCCTGTGTGCACAGACTCTGAGTGCATTTACTTATTTTGTAGCATGTAATGTTCTGACAGCTTCATACATGCTGCCACTTTCATCTAAATGCACTCTAAACACACATACGCACATTTTTAGCATTTATGACAGTCTTGTCTAAACTCGGGCATGCTGGTGCTGCAGCCCCAGTAAGAGCACATCTGACTCCAGCATCATTATCACCATTCAAAAAGGTCAAGCACAGTGCTCCCAGCCTCTTCTTTGTGATTTATGCTTTTGTGCTATTACCTCCGTACGCATTAATCTCCATCTGTAAATCACACCGTCTCACCACGGCGGCTCCAGAAGCTCTCAGGACAGAAGCCGTGGCCGACGGGAAACAGCTTATGTAAATACATGGCTGTTGACACAAGATGGGCAGCACGCGGTCGCCTCGCTGCTATGACATGAAATGTCGATCAGGGTGCAGATAATAACAGCCAGCTCTTTATCGTTGTTTCTTTTCATTTACTGTCACCGTTCATCTCCTTCTCTACATCCTTTCATCTTGATATACATTTCATATGGCAAGGAGTATTTTTCTCAGCTCATCTTAAGAGACTGAGGTTGCTGTTACTGAAAGGAATGAAAAAATGCACACACAGTGCTACAGGACTCAATTTGCAGTCAATGAATAACTTGAATATTGACACCAGTAAATTAGGGTGTCACTCAGATGCCGCCAAAAAAAGAGCAGCATAGTCAAAAGGAATCGCTTTCAGGCGTTTTCTTATGTGAGCCAATAATCATTACCCTCAGAAAGGCTCCACAACCAATTGAGGCATCATGAAAACATCTACTCTCACGTGCCTCGAAGCAGTCTTGGAGCACTTTGAGCAGAGTGGCTGGTGCCACAAGCAGAATAAAGACTTAATCAGGTCTCCAGTGTGGAAGTACAGCGGCGCTTTATGAGAGAATTCCCTCTGCAGGGGCTGATGGGAACCTTGGCGATGACACAGAGAAGCCTACTGGCCTGTCAGCTCGTCTCGAGGCAGCTCAAATCAGCACTCAGCTCCAGAGAACTTCTACTGCTGCACTCATACACTGGCTGACATGAATCTTCAACATCACTTCAAAAATCCACTCAGTCCCTCAACATCATACTCGACATGTGCTGTCTGTGTGTATGTGTTTGTGCGCGTGTGTGTGTGTGTGTGTGTGAGGGCTGAATAATTCCGGCTATTAAATGAGATGTTGTGTGGCGTTGGCACACAACCATCTGAAAATAAATGTCGCAAACGTGAACATGAAACCAGCTGCACCTGAGGCTGCAGGGAGATGAACTGGAAGAAGCGCATATTACGTTTATTGGCACTACAGCATACATCAATTTGTTTCAATTTTCTGTCTAACCTAATATCTAAACTTAGCCAAGCTATTTCTGTTCTAGACATATTTTCATTTGATTAATAAAACATAAACCTGCGATAATATCAATGAGAATTTTAGACGTCTTGAAACACTTCCCTTTGATGAGAACAGATAACAAACAAGAAGCTGATGCTAATTGTTGCAATCTGTTGCAAGCATCACCTTCAAAATGCACAACATACAAGCCCTGAATGAGGAGAGCTTTACCAAATCAATACAAAGCCCTAATTCCTTTGACAGATATTATCAACTCAAGATTTTAAAGATGGGTGACTGATATTTTATGTGCCACCAAAATGCAAGGAGAGAGCTTTTAATAATTGATGGTGCTGGAGCAGGGGGGGGGGGGGGGGGGGGGTTAACTGCTCTTCTCCTGTTATCAATCATTAATGGAGTTTCCATCAAAAACACTTCAACCCCTCAAGTATCAAATCTCTCTTGAAGGTGGAAGGGCCCACATTCAAACATCCCACTTAATCAAAGGGCACACAATGTGCTCTCCCTTTCTCTCATTTTTCGCTTGTGCAAATTAGGATAATAACAGCACAAATTGCTAAATTGTTCACGGCGCAAGTGTAAAAGTAGGCATTTTAGCTAAGGTCTTCTTGTGAGTGATGAGGGTTAATGGGAAAATTCTAAATGTTTAAATCACAGTGGGTGGGGTGGGGGGGGGTGTGTGGCGGAACAGCTTGCCAAGCAGCATACTTTCTTTTCTCTTTTCACCGTATAGATGCAGAGCTGTTTAAAAAGCTTGATCTATCTATCCGGCTCGCTCTGCTCTGTAAAGCTGCGAGGCCTGCCCGGTCAAAGTCACACAGGACGCGATGTGCATCAGCGACACTCACAAAGAGCCTTTACACTGATGTTACCCTTTAAAACAACCCCAAGGTTAAACACAGTGCTGCATGTGCACGGTAAGATGCATTAACACACACACACACACACACACCATAGTCAGCTAGAGTTTACTGCTTTGAACTGACTTTAACGGCTCAGCCAAGATCCTTCTATCTCAAAAGTCCACCACCCGGCTGGGGTTACATTGTGTAAAATGTACTTCTATCACTGCAGCATCTCCCCCGACAGTCCCACAGCCTCAGCTGCCACATACACATCTTACACACACTAGACTTCATGAGCGCAGAAGCTAAGTGATAGCAGCAATAATAGAGTATTCCTAATTACCCATCAAGATGGTTTTGACAGTGTTGTGTGTGCCAGTGATCAGTGTCATGGCGCAGTGCCAGCAGCGACTCGGTTCTGTATGATTTGTAGCTGCAGCTGAGTAGCGGGTGGTACACTAGGAGAGCTGCAGTGGCACTCTTTCACTTTCTCCTCCTCCCTTCCTCCTTCTGCCACCCCTTTCTCTCACTCCCCCCCCCCCCCCCCCCCCCTGACTTGCGCTGTCCTGTTTCACTGGCCCGACCTTGCCTGTCATCAGTACAAAACACCTTTTCCAGGCTGCTGCATAACAGGCGCACAGAGAGGACACTAAGAGGATTCTTCTAGTTTGAAGAGTTTCGGTGCTAAAGTGAGCACTAGGATGTGTCTGGATTTAGGACTCGAGGCTCTGCTTTTATTTAAACACGGACAGAGACTTGCTTACACACGGCCATGCTAGCAGCTCTGCGAGGCTGTGCAGCACTGTAGTAGTGCACAGCAGTGCTTTGAGCTAAAAGGCTAACGTCAGCTGCTCACAATGACCATGCTAACATGCTGAAGTTTAGCAGGTACAAGCCAATGTTTAGCATCTTAGTTTAGCATGTTAGCATGGCAACATTTGCTAATTAGCACACAACACAGGCGGATGGGAATTAGGGCTGCACAATTAATCAATAATAATCACGTTCAAAAACGATTAAGTAAACATGATGGACGTTTAAAAAGTGCGATAGAAATGGAAAACATCTGCTGCTTCTAACTTTTCTCTGTTTTATATCGTTGAAGACGTCACTGAAGGCTCTGGGATTTTGCTGAGAATTGTTTTACTTTTTTAGATGAAATTATTAAATCGATTAACTAAAAATAAACTGACAAATTGTTAAGCATACAATTACTGGATGCAGCCAGCCAATAATAACTTATATAAGCTATAAAAAAAAGATACGTGTGGAAGTTGTGCAGTCACTGATATATGTGACAGTACACAAAAGATACAGTATGTCAAGGTGAATGGTTGTTATTGAGCAGAGACTTATTAAAGATTGATTTATACAGTGTAAGCATACTGTGAGCCTTGACTATGGCACTGTAAGTGAGTAGAAATAATGCAGACAGCCAGCTAATATTTGCTTTGTGAACGTTATCTGATTTTTTAATGTCTTTAAAGGGTACAATGGTCTATCTGGTCATGTGAGCTGTTCTAATCCTAAAGCAGTGCAGCAGTGCTACTGACGGGCTTATGTAAACATCTATTTTCACTCTCACTGTTCACTCCACTTGACAAAGCATTTACATGCAGATCATGGAGCCATCATGGGTTTGGGCTCCTGCCAACGAAGTGCCACAGGTCAATAATCTTTTTAAAAGATAACAGCCGTGTCTGCCATTTATCTAATCTGGGGCCCGATTTCCATCTCAAGAGATTTATACCAAGTAAACAAGATGTTAAAACATTCGTTTTGACAAGGGGACGGGCGTCATGAAGGGGAGCAATCCGCTCGTCATACATGCTAGCCTTTACTCTGCGACTCTGCTGACTCACGTGAGATGAGCTGAATCAAAGCAGCTTCAGATTCAGTGACTCAGGAGCTTTTTAAAGTATTCCCGAGACTTTGAGTTAATCAAATGGGTCAACTGCTTTATCTTAAAAAAAAAAAAAAAAAGACCATAGCGGTGGTTTTGTAAAATCGTTTCCCAAATAGGGGGTTTTTTTGTCAGTGATTCAAAATAATTGACGGTTGGAAACAAAAGAGTTAATGAGAGCTTTAAATTTAGAACGGGGATGCAGCTTCCTGTTCCACAGCCAGAAACATAGTGAAGAGTTGGATTATCAGACTAGTGGTGTCGCATGTTCAGCCCCTAAACTACAAGACCTACTTAAGATTATCACCAAACATTTTCAAAAGCAAACCAAAAGTTTATATTCCTATTATTGTTCCTGTCCCTTTCAGATAGCGTTTGGGTGCACAAGAATTCATCTCGAAGATCAAGTTAGAGAGAGTAAAAGGTTATTTAACATATCTTCCCTTCTATTCCGGGTGTTTTTCTTTCTTCAAATTTGCTCTTCAATGGTGTGGTATTTTAGTTGCAACCGGTAACCATTTTCAAAACGGTCCCAACATCTGAGCGCTGACAGTCGAATGCTGAAAAAGCTTTGCACAGACGAGCCGTGTTGTCAGAAAATCAAAATCAGAATGGCAAGTGAGTAAACATGGATGTGAAAAGGAGCATGTGAATTCCGTTGTTTCTTGTTTTACAAAGCTTGCTCTCAAATCTGAGATGTTGAGGTGACTTTAAAATACACTAGCAGGAGGAATCTTTCTTTCTGCTGTCAACTGCATCGCTACCTTCAGGTAACATCACTTAAGGGCAACATAATACTGTGATGGATTAGCCATCTCAATCAAGTCTCTGTAAGTGAAAGTTAATTATTTAGTGAAATCAACAGAAACAAATTGCAGCCTAGAAGAATAGTGCAGGTGATTTGTAGTCAATCAGATACAACATTTCCCCATGAATCTGAGCATTTAGAAGTCTTGTCACTTGGCATGAACTCACCTGTTTTGAGGAAAAAGCTGCCACAGCAACAGCAATAAATGTAAAAGTCTGAGTGGGATCAATACACAACCATTAATCTCTCAAGAAGGTATGTGAAGTATCAAACTTGGCAGACACTGCACATGTCAATCCACAGTTACACTCTCTCTAACACAACCCAACAGCTGCAATTAACACCCTTTTATTCATTCTGTCATTGGTTTTGTCATTAATGGCGCTGCCCCAGGCACAAAGATCCAGTTTAACTGTCAAAATCCTCCTTTCAGATCAACTGCACATCATTGCAGCTGACGAACAGCCAGATAAAAGCGGTGTTTCGCTCTGCTCTCTGCACCTGTGAGTCTGAGGAAGAGCTTTATCAGGAAGACGTGGGACACTGCCAGCCCCGTTTGACTTACACAGTCCAAATGACAGACGCCTCCACATAGAGACAACAGCTTAATACCCTGGTGTGTGTGTGTGTGTGTGTGTGTGTGTGGTTGTGTGTGTGTGTGTGTGTGGGGTTGTGCGGGACAGAGAAACATAGAGACACAGGAAGACCCAAACATAGAGCTAGGGCTCTCAGATCGTCTCCCACGATATCTGGACAGGCGGCTGCTACTCTTCATGACCCCGATGCTTCGAGCCACAGATCAGATCAGGGACACAGTGCGACAGATGTCTGCCCTGGCGCTCTGTTCCAGGCATGAGTGCTGCTGGCACACACACCAAAGAAGAGAGTGTGTGTGTGTGTGGGGGGGGGGGGGTGCAAAAGGGACAGGACAGGGTGGGCACAGTGGAGAAGAGGGATGGTGGGAAAAAGGAGAGGAGAGAAAAGAAACAAGAGAGGAAGAGGACAAGTAGAAGGAGGTGAGGAGAGTTTGCCCTCGGAAATGAGACGTCACACCACGCAGACTTCATCAGCGGGATGAGATCTACTCTGTCATGTTTCTGTCAGACAGCAACCAGTTTGTTCAGAAAGTGACACTACAAGTTTAGACATACCTCAAGCTGTGAGCTCCCCGACTGACCTGAGGGAGGATCAGGAGACCTCACATGCACTGTATCACCATTAGTGCTCTTTTTGGAAAATCGGTTGGGCACAGTCGGCGAGGCAGTCGCACACTGAATAATGAACTTCTGCATGAGGCAGAAAAACACACAAGCCCTGTGTCTGAATCTACAGTGGAGAGGCTGATAAAAACTAAAGTAGAGGAGAAGCCATTGATGCCTCTACACACAACTCAGCATACGACCTCCGCACAATGACTCTCCGACTCTACTTTCGCTTTGAGGAGCAACACGCAAAAAAAGAAGATGAGAAGAGAGAAGAAGGGAGCTAATTATAGCCTCACAGCAGGATGGCCAGAAACAAACTTGATTATCATCATCGTCAAGAAGGCACAAAGGAAACCTGCATCCTCCCCCCTTCCACCACAATCCAATAGAGAGGCTTTTAGCCTTCGTAATGATTTACAAAGTGACAAGTCAAACAGATTTACTGTGACAGCCTGAAAGGGACCAGCACGAACACTATCATTGCTCACGTGACAAGACCTCCTAGCCCTTCCTCTATTCCCACCTCCCCTCTCTCTCTCCCTCTCTCGAGCCCCCACTCCCGCCTGTTCCAGGGGACAGCGAAGAATGAGGCTGGCTCAATGGAGGCAGGCAACAAGCCTATTCAATTCCCCCCTCGCTCAACACGAGCCCCCTTCAAACGAGAGGGAAAAGCTCTGCTTTGTGGAAGTTAGTTACTTAAAGCGACAGCCCCCCAGATAAGGATCTGGTCACGGAAAACTTGTGGCACGGAGTAAACGGAGATACCTTTGTACAATTTTAACACCATTACACAAGGTTTATCAGACTTAATGAGCCATGAATGTAAAGTGAAACTTTCAGCTTGCATGGTGCAGCCGACAACATTTCTACATCAGCCTTGGCCCTTCCAGTGGCCATGAAACACTATTAAAAACACTTATTAATCTGCAAAGGAGGATCATTAAAAATGGAAAACATTAGGAAATCTCTGCAACACACTTTTCATTATTTTTATAAAGAAAGTGCTATTTCTGCTTGTGTTTTCCATCCATATTCATAAGAAGGTGTCTTTTGTGCCCTGAGTGACAGGATCTACATTTGACTTTCATTTCCGTAGCCACTGAAATATGGAGCAAATTTATGTTTGAGTAGCGTCGGTCCCTCCAGGCCTGAGACGCTTTGCCTGGCGCAGTCATCATTTCCCCCCCCCCCCCCCTCCTCCTTTTTCTGAAAGGTGAAAAACACCTTGGCTGTTCAGAGCTTTGAAAACAGAGCCACCCCTAAAACCATCAGAGCTGGCGGCAGAGGGATGTGTGCAGAGAATTCTCAAGGAGCACGGACCCTCGGGCTACGCAGATTCAGTTTCCCCCTTTCTGGCTTCCAAAAACAAAGGAATTCCAGAGAAAATCAGGGCAGGACCTCACCCCAAGCCACCGCTACTACTACTACCCCCGCCTCCACACACACACACACACACACACACAAAACACAGACACACACAGCAAAGGTGATTTCATGCAACCATCACTAAGACACACCTCCTCTCTTGTTATACAATCATGTTGATTTGATATCCGGGGAGATGTGGCTACAGAGACATGACAAGGAGAGGAGGATGGGGGGGGGGGTGTAAGTGTGTGGGGGTAGGTAACATACAATTTGGCCCTAATTCATATCTCACAGCCATGTCTGTCTGCTGTAGTTATTGCTGCTGCTGCTGCTGCTGTAGTTGTTGTTGACCAGCCCTTATCCATTCAGACATTTCTCCTTTCAGACTGTAGCCACACACATTGAACAACAGCCTCAAGATGTTGCAGGTCGGCCTGTGTTATGGCAACCCCCCCCCCCCCCCCCTCCTCCCCTTATCCTCCTCCAAATATATGAGTCAGACATGAAAACGTGTGATGTCCTCACGTGTATCCTTAACAATGTCAACATATGCCATTCAGCGTCCACTCAGCTCCCACCGGGGAGCCAAGAAAAGGTTACAGGATGGCTGTGAAAGCAACACGGCAGCTGAGATGTGTAATAACTGTATTAGATGCTGCTAATGTATGTAATCTGAAGTAATGGGTAGTTGGTGGGATAGGGGCAGACACAGAGGAGCTCTGAACAAGTTCCACTACTTCTCTCTACTGGATGTTTCACTTGAAAAATGACTGAATTGACTCATTTTACAAAATGAGTATCAAAATAAACTCTCACAGAGTGTTACGGTATACTTTAAATCCAAACAAGACTAGAGGTCCACAGCCATGCTTGCGGCACTGTGATGTGGTTTAGCATTATTCAATGGAAACATATTGTCTGTTCAGACTATCCCTCTAAGTCACTAAGACATTAAACTAAATGTGTAGGATGCTGGATACACAAAAATCTTCAAATAAAAGTGAAGTAAAGTTATTTGTTTTTTATTATGAATACAAAATACTTGTCTGTAATCATCAATAAAAACATAAAAAAATGGGTGCACATATTTATAAATAGCAACCCAGCATCCTTTAAAAAAAAAATAAAAAATCATAAAGCACAGGGACCCTTGCTGTTTTGTCAATAATGTTTGCCAGATAATTAAAGAGCCCTGGGAGACAATGATAAACATTGTTTAGAGGCTGATCCCTGGCAAGCTCCAAGCAGTGTATCATTGCTGTCTCCGGAATACACACGATTAGCCTGGTCTCATTACTGATATGATAAACGACGGCTTCCACCGTGGCTTTGGTTTGCTGGGAGGACGTACTTGTAACAGGGGGAGATTAGAAGGAGAAGAAAAAGTGGTGAAACACATTGCCCCTGTAATAGACCAGGGATAAACGAGGGAGATGGGTTATCTGCGGTGTGATTGCAGATAATGTTTGTTGATAGTTGCAAAGTCAGGTCTGCAGCCAGTTATAGTACTTTCAACCATACGTTATGAATAGCCGAGATCCCCCGTTTAATAAAGTGGGCTTCTTTATTTAGTTTCACTCCTCATAAACAGGCCTACCTTCTCAATCCCCCGGTAATGCTGTAAAGTTAATGCTGTAGCTCGGCCCCGGCCCACTAGCCCGTCTCTCTTTGCAGTTGGTGTATCCACACAGAGGTTTAAAATGTGCCCCTTTATCTGAGCCGCCCAGGCGGGAAAATGAAAGGGATGTCAGTCCTTAGAACCCTGGGAAAGCGCCTGGCTCAACCGCCAGTGTCAAAACCAAGGGGAGGGCACCAAGCGGGCAAACACACTGCACAAAGTAATAGACTTTTTCTGTCACTGAGCGATGTTGAAAAGGAGGTAAGAAAACACTCTTAGCAGGGCAGTGGAGCTCAAGATTATATGCCAATATGATTTGAGGGGCTCTCCATAACAACCAGAGCTGGTTTCATTGACAGACCAAAAGCACAACTGAAAAATCTAAATCTAGTTTACAGCCTTTCCCACGGCTTTAAAACCGAATCCTCAAAAAATATGTTTCAATTTTACTGTGAAAAGACAAGTGAGACATACTATTCATCAATATCCACTACATTTCAGACTTCGCACTGCTCGTGTAAGAATTAGTGTTATGCGAGAGCAGCTATTGCACGACTCTCTCTCTCTCTCTCTCCGCCTCATAACTGACATCGCAGGCGAAGAATAAATGCTGTCCCTTTGCATTAGTAAATCCTGGTTAATTTACTTTGTCAGAAAACAAGGAAGTATGTATCCCTGGAGGCCATGTTGGAGACAATTCGACCGCCTTCAGAGAATCCCTGCCATCACTCTCTCCATCTCCCACGCAACCTCCACCAGAAAAATAAACATCACCACGCACACTCCGAGAGACAACAGTGCCTACTAGACAAGAGACTGTTTATAGCACAAACGATATTATAAACATAGCATGTGGTGTATTATCTTTAGAAAAAGATTCATTGTAGGCTATGAGCTAGGAGGATTTGCAACATGCTGTGTCGAGGGTAAGTAACAGAATCTGGAACTCCTATTCAAAATGCACTGCTGTTGTTTGGAAACATAACAGGTTTTTAACTTATTGACTCATACCAGCAGGTACAGCTCTTTGCTGGACTGGTTCGACTAATACCTGGCATGAACTCAAGCGCTGGGCAAGCTGCATGAGAGCGAGCCCGAGCTTGAGCACAGGCCTGAGTGGCTGTCTGGCAAATGAACCCATGTGGGACACTGTGTAAGGTGTGAAGACCTCTTGGAGGCGGCTGCAGTCGGTGCTGGCTTGCAGGCATGCTCCGGTATCAGGAGAGACAAGGCAAACACAGCAGATCAGTGGTGAAACCGTAAACCCACTGACCCAGCATGAAGAGGGAGAGGGGACTAATTAGGGACTGTACTTACTACTCAAAAGGAGGGGCAGAGAGACGAGGAGAAAGGAGGGGAAAGCACACCCAACACACACACAGAGTGCAGTTGGAGGATGAGGACAATGAGTTTGTTTAGCTTAAACAGGATTTACAAGCCAAACAGACACACGCCAACGCCACTCACTCAGACACATACTATCTCTTTTCTACTCTATATCGCTACCCCTTTCTCTCTGCGGCGCCTCAACAACACAGAGCTGAGACAGACTCTGTGAGGATTTCATCAGCAGTAAAAAAAAAAAAAAAAAAAAAAAAAAAGTGAGGGTAATTGCTTGCGATGGTGAGAAGTCTTGAGTGCAGGCGGCAGCGGTGGGCGAATGGATTGATGGATAGAGGGAACATTTTGTTCCTCCTGTGCGGGCTCTGACTCTCATATTGTTCCTAGTGAGGCCGGGTGTCATTTATGATTCAAGGGCCCCAGCCTCTCGATGGATGGGAACGAGACATGGCCATTGTGACGTCCCCTGCACTCGTTTCTCAAAGAACATCAAATCAAACATGCATGAGGCGGTGACAGGGGTGGGCCAGCAACTTCTCTCTTCACTTTCTCCCTCTCTGCACTCCGTTTCACTCTCTTGTCTCAGGAAAAAAAAAAAGCACTTTGAGGCCTGCGTCTCCCTGATATTGGGAGAGCTCAAGGTTGAAGTGATGGCTCTTCAGAAACAGGAGTTAAGTCGATGTTTTGCCTACATTAAGCCACTTAAACAGATAGACTATCTGTCAACAACAGAGTTGACAAAGACACAGCACATAATCATTTCAATGCAATACCACATTAAACTGGTGTAATGCAGATAACTTGAAGTCTTGCGGAAGAAGTGGAACATGCTTTTTCTAAAAATCTATATTTATTCAAGCAAGGGTTTTCCTTTAAGGCCCTGAAACACCAAGTCGGGCGACGGTAAGCGTCTGTCGCCCTAGTTTTTGCGGTGTGTCTCGCACCGTTAGCACTCATCTCACTCTGATTGGCTGAACAGCTTAAGCCAATCAGTGCGGGGGGAAAAGAAACAGACGTGAGGAAATCAAGAGGTCACACACAGAAGGCTCTACTCATTTTTCATCTTCATTCCAATAAGGGATATTTTCACAACGACATAGACATCTGGAATGAAGCTAACTGTGAATGTGAAAATGGCCGGCAAATGCTGCTTTTCTTTTTAATGTAAGCCCCATGTATCATAACAACGGCTTGTATATCTGCAGTCCTACGTTTTCCGGTAATCCCTTTTTGAATGACGTATACAGACTACTGCAGTCGGCAATCGGCCTCCGCTAGTTCTTTGATGTCCGTTTGGTGTCTGGGCCTTGACAGCACCGCCCTGTTTCACAGACCTGTAAGCAGCCCAGCACAGTTGGTCTACAGTTGGTAACCAAACAATGCTGTTCGCTGCTACTTTTGAGGTTAAATGCCTTGCTCTAGGTCTTAGCATTATTCACAATGCCTCTCCTGACTTTCTCAGCCACCTCAGGAGTTTAAACAAACCAGCCACAAGCCGAACCACAGTGCAAGGTTTGCAGCTTGAAGGACAGTGGTGACAGGCATGTGGCCTTGAGGTTTTCTTATCCCTGCGCCTCATATTGGCCCACTTTTGGCTCTCTATACCAAACTGATGTCATCACAGTCAGCTGGATGAGTTACATCTGCTGGGTGCTTCATTTTCTCTTTATTAGTTGCACTGCAATTACCAGATTGAAGAGAGCTTAACTGCAGACTTATGGGTAGAATTACAACAAGGTTTAGGAAGTAGTTAAGTGCTTGACACGAGGGCACAACCTCAGCTCAAACTGAATCTTTCAGGTTGTAACTCCCTCTAAGCCCTTATTCTGAAAATTAGTCTTTAAATTGCTCTGAGGCAACACTAGTTTTTCCTTATTAAAATACCAAAATAGGCACTTTGAACACAAAGGATCGGTCTAGATGAAAAGTACTGCCAAGTCGCACCACAAGTGAGACAGAGAGACAGAGAGACAGAGAGAGAGGCTGACTTCTGCTCAGGACACGAGTGGGTGGGTTTGGGCTGACGGCGAGAGACCAGTCTACTAAGAATCCATGTCAAGTGAACAGGCAGCAAGTATTTCACAGCACTCCTCAAACCAACAGTTAGATGAAATGTCAGGCTGTCAAAACATAGATTAGCGTTCGCCAGGTTTTAAGCACTTAGCAGGCTGCAGCTGTGCCGACACACTGTAAACAGCAGCAAAGACGGTGCAACTTGGTAAATTGCTGAGTAACAAAAGCTAATCACTCAAACAAGACTAATTAGTTGTTTTTCCTGTAGATACTTCTAATCAGTATTAGCTCGGTGCTTCACAGAAGTGCAAAGATATGGAGTAAGGTGCACTCACTACTGTACTGCTTTCAAATAAGCAATATTTTACAGCCATACTGGCTAATACTGAAAGTAATCTCTCCATTCTGTCGCCTTGTTTGGTTTAGGGAACAAACATACTGTTGCATATAAACATACATCTTCTTCCTCATGTTTAGCTGCAACTTGTAGTGCTGCCAGCGCATGTGTTATCTTTCTGTGTCTGTTTACAATTTTGCTATTTTCCCGGCACATTTCCCACTTCATCTCCTTCACATTACGGCGTAGAGGGCCATACGATCCAGTCTCAGTGAGCATACTTGGATTTGCACCCAGCACTTTCTTAAACAGCCCAAATTTGATTTCAAAGTAAGTCTACTGGAGCCTTTAGCCTGTTTAGTGAATCAGACACTCTTCTGTCTTGTCTCACAGCCTGACTGGCTGGCTGGTTGCAGAGAGGCCCCAGGAGGGACAACAGAAGGAAAGAAAACTCACACATATACACACACACACTCACACACTCACACACACACACACATACACACACACACACGCACTTCCAAGTTTCAAACAGTTGCAGATGGCTTTAATTCCTTGCCCTCTTTCTTTCACAATTTATCAGGTAAACCAAAGTGAACACGCTTGCCTTCTTTTCAAGCTTTGCCGGGATGACTTAACGTTGCTTTGGTTCGTCAGAAGGATAGAAGAAAAAACAAAAAAGTCGTACAACACTAATTAATGTGGTGTGGCTGACAAGTGTTGCTGCTGAAACAATTTCATTACATCACCAATTTAAATTACCAAGGAGGGAGACACTGGAGGGTGCACCCATTCAAATATCTGTTTACACTCTCTCCTAAACAGACTTACAAGGAATGGACACAATAATGCGAACACCTGCAATCCAATGCAATACTCCTGCAATACATACTGACCGTGTTAAACCTAGAATGTTTCATTGTTAGTTTTACCGTGTCAGATTTCTGAGGGAACAAGGGGTGAAGTGATTTACTGCGGGTGGTGACAGTATCTACACTTGTTATCTTACCTGCATTATGATAACAGGATAGTAGCACAGTCAGTAACATATGGCTGGTTATAGATATCGCACAACTCCAAAAGTCTATAAAACTAGCAAAGAGTTGCTGATTTACTCCTAATCCCGCTCCCTTTAACTTCAGCACCTCACTAACAAGGATAAAGGGTCTTTTTTTCTTTTCTTTTCTACCCCCCTCCCAAAGTTTAGCTGTCCTGTAGCAGGGTGCACTGTAATGAAAGAGGGGCAGTCTCCTCCTCCTCCTCCTTCTCCACCTCCTCCTGTCGGGAGCCCCCTCTCTGCTGCGCTCTGCCCCGACTGGCCTCACATCCAGATGGGAGGAATTTTTACGGGGAGGGTCCAGCAAAGTTAAGGCTGAGGGCTGCGCTGAGTCAAACAGCTCATCCACACTCCCCCTGCAGAAGGGCTGAAAATGTGGTACTGCTTGTCTCTATTGGGAATTCAGATAGTTTCATGACAAGGAAACCATGTGTGTGTGTGTGTGTGTGTGTGTGTGTGTGTGTGTGTCTGTGTGTGTGTGTGTGTGTGGTGGGGGGGGTGCAGTGAAGGTTGCAGGGCATTACACTCACACCTGAGCCAATAGAAAAAGTCACAGGGCATTAAATTCATTGTAAACGTAAACCTGAGTCCCATTAAGGCCCCCTGGGGGTCCCAATAAGCTCACATTGAGAGCCACTGATCTTTGAATGATCCCTGAGAGGATCCAAATCAGTGCATCAGTGCAGGTCAAGGTGGCAAATGTTGCATTACATGGTGTTGTTTAACAGAACATAGCAGAGTAACACATGGACATGTCTGCTAATTGCATTACAACAGGTAGCCGATAATAGCCTTGAAGGGAGTCAACAAGCCCAGTCACACTACCGACTGTTAGCTAAGTGACATTCATTGTCAGTTTAGCGTCAACGGAGCCATCAGCTGATCCACCGAGACGAGACATTCACCCACACATACACAGAGACCTGCGATCACTGAGTTACTAGCACATTCCTATCTGGTGTCTTCGCAAAAGGCACCTATCATGAAATAATCCTGCGGACACATTGACTGTTTCGCTCTAGCGCAACTCGTCCACACAAGGCAGAAACATGCGATATACAGCGCACACAAGCCTGGATATTACGCCGCGTAAAACGCGCTCCGTTACCGATCACGCAACCAGAATCTGCCCCTTTTTGACACGAGTTCATCAGCGGCTGTTAAAAGGTTTCAAGGAGGTCACCCTATTGTTAGCAGGTAGTATCTGTCCAGCGGGAGGCAAACCCCATCTTGAGCAACCCGCACACACATTCAAAACCTCGCTTTGCAACAAAAAATAACCAGGCGCGAAACTTACTTTCAGCTCGGACCTCAGTGGCAAATCCGCTTATTGTTTCTCCAAACCTCGTGTTTACGGTGCTCCTCTCTCTCGCTCCCTCCACTTCACAAAGACGACATGAGAGCCCCGGAGACGGTGTGAGTGACTGACTGAATCAACTACCGTAGAGCACGGCAAGTTGAAGTGTCAGATTACACTGGCTATTCAGTTACCAGAGAGAGTCGTGCTCGGCGGTCGGTATGAAAATACGACCTAGATTCCCGCGGAGGGACACCAAGTGTAAAGGTGTAAGTACAAGCTAATGGACTGCTAACAGCACATTTCACACTGGAGCGGACTGCAGCTCACTGCTCCGGCTATTGTCTGGTTCTGTATCTTTACAGCGGTGTTGCTTCTACACTGTGTCATCAAAGCGGTACCTATTAGATAATTCAACAATGGTTTATTTTATTAGTGGGTTGGGGGGGGGGGGGGGGGGGGGGGTCAGTTATTAAATAAACACTTAGGTAAAATATGTTTTGAATATGCATCGACGGCAATAGCCTATTATTAACACCATTAACAACAACAATAATATACACCATCGGCACTATCCTATTAATAACGCCATTAACAACATACTTATATATGCATACTACTATATTATTATTATGATTAGAATAATTATAACATCGGGATGCAAAAAAAAGATTATTTTCATTATGTTAAGGATGAAAATAATGTTTCTAACTGTAATAATAATAAATAGCTATTAAGACATTGCTAAAAGTAGCCTTCACAATTTTCCGGAGCACCAGGTTTTGTATTAAACCGAAATATATTCAATTGTATAGCCTATAAATCAAAGAAAATCACAAAATTCTGCTGAAATGTGTCATTTTTTGTTTGACAAATTATTTAAACGAATTATTGACAATCAAAGTTGTTGCTGGTTAGTTTTCTCTCAATCAACTAATCAATTAGACTGAGCTCTAAACAACAATAATAGCTATTATCATTTATAGATTTTATATTTTATTATTTTATTGTTAACAAATAAACTAACTAAATAATACAGTTTCTAGGTGTACGACAACAAGTCATTGTTATGATGATGTTATTATTAATATTGTTATTATTATTATCATCATTCTTATTATTATATTATTTGGCTATAATTATAATTGTAGCAGCAGTACAAACAAGGTAGTAACAGTAGGAGTACTGATTGCAGTAAGTAGTAATATTAACCTTTAAAAGTATTCTTTTTTTAACCCTGACTTGTTTGACATTTAACTTACAACTCCCCACGTGTGAACCTTTACAACCTGCGCCCGCTCCAGCAGGTCTGCAGGCGGGGCTCCGTGTTTTGCGGATGGCCGGTCTCCGGTGGAAGAATAACAAAGACGTGTTTGAGAGCAGCGGCAGGCTGGGCTGAGCGGTGACGTCAAGGAACAATGTCTCCCCTCCCGACACGCACACACACGCACGCACACACACGCACGCACGCTAGCACACAAGCTCTTCCCTCTCTTCCTAGTCAGGCAAGGCTGAACTGCCCAGAGGGAGGGCCGCTCAGCTCGCAGTGCATCAGATAGAATCACTCACTACTCATGCTGTGCCTGCACACAGGATTTCTTCAGTGTGTTTTTTTATTTGTTTTTTTTTGTAGAAAAATAAAAAAAGAACAATGGGGTGGCAGATCAGTTACTGCAAATAAACCATCATACAAATAAGAACAAAAGTAGGCCTTTGTGTGCGCTTTACAAACACCTTATTTCCTGTAGCTGATACATTTAGATACAAGATCATCAATAAAGGTGACAAGATTAGGTCTGCTCAAAGGTAATTCACAATTTCCCTTTACATAATGTCATCAGTCCGGGGGTCAAATTCCTGTCAGCAGCTCCTTTAGCCCAGGCTCCTCTTCTCTTTGAGGGGAAGGAAGGGGCTGCCATCCTTTTTAGCTTCCTGCCTGCAGGGCTCCTGACACTGATGCAGCGAAGGCCTGAGCAGTGTATCAGCAGTGAGGGAGGGAGTGTGTGTGTGTGTGTGTGTGTGTGTGTGGGGGGGGGGGGGCAGGGTGTCTGTCACAGTGTCTCAAGGACGCCCCAGCCCCCTGGTCGAAGGAAAGCAGCTATCCGTACTTATGGGGGACAAATGCGGCCAGTGACATCACCGGCTCTGGCAGTCACTCATTTTTATTTCAGGGGGGGGGGCTGTTTCTTAGATGGAGATTAGTTGAGCAGTCAATGTCACCATGTAGTAGCTGTGAACTCGTGATCAGATTTTGTTTCCCCTCTAGAAATGGCTTGTCAAGATGACCCTGTCTTTGTTCTGACGCTGCTTCTGATATTGATGTGTATCGATCGGCCATGTTGATGTTGACACTGCGATTCATATAAGACATATCTTATACTCAGGGTTTTTCCTTAAATCCTCAGGGCTTCTTGTTGTCAATCAATTTGAGCCTTTTTTCAGTTTAATATGAGACAAGTATAGGTTTTCTCTGCTACTGTTCCCCCTAGAGCTTGGGATCAACTACTGACAGATCTATTGTTGCCTTTTCCCATTTAGGTTTCAGTCCTATCATAATCTCATGTGTTCTGGATCATCCATCAAGTTTTTGTTTAATACCAAGTTAAAGGGGGACAAGGCCTGTTGCGGGTGTCAGGGGGTCCGCAGCCGGTCGGGTCACTCTCCAGTTCAAAGAATGGCTTGTTGTCAGAAGTCCTCGCTTTCGTAGCAAGGCGTGCGCCTCAGCCTCTCCAGAATAATATGGCCAGATGGCTGCCAACAAGATGGATGGATTATAGGTGGGGTGACTTCAGCTCGACTTGGCTCTGTGTATAATTTCATACGCGCAGTATTTCAAAGGGCTAAATGAATGCATCAAAGGAGAACAAAGAGAACTCTCAATGAAGCATGCTCCAACAAGGTTAATACATTTTGCATTGTGTTGCAGTGTATTAAATCAACACATGTAAAAACCGCTTAGACCTTG
>NC_041369.1:14809911-14812411 GCF_900634415.1 Cottoperca gobio | reverse complement strand
TCAATCTTCACGTATTAGTATTCCAGAGGCTTGAAAACATGACCTTAATTACCCTAGAGTGGCAATGGCCAGACAGTACAGTTCTCCATTTAATACAACCCACATACACACACTCGCGGTCTTTTAGGCGAAGAAATAGTGTGATCTAACAAGGCAGTCTTAGAGATGAGTCTATTGTGTGGGTTGAAATTAGCTCCCACCACCCTGCTCCCGATGAGGGTGGTCTCCCCTGGGCGCTGGGGATGACATTACAGGGATTTGTCCGTGAAGATCTGACTCTATTACTGCAGATAATGCTCTGGTAGACAACCACAGAGAGATCAGAGCGAAAAGTGTGTTACTCACAACTTGTTATCATGTGTATCTTAATTATCTAAAATGGCCTCATCTATTCATCTTCGCTGAGTGTAGAACAGAACGGAATCATGTAGGTTTACTGTTAAATCTCCGTATTGGACACATGGTGAGGTGTCCATTATGAATGGATTTAAAGGATTACAAAAAAAAAAAAGCCCAAATATTTAAACCATAGAAAACAAGGTGATACCACAGAAGACAGCACCACCTGCTGGTTATGTGTAGTCAGTGGTGCGGGGTAGGAGGGTTGGGGGTTATCCTTACTGAGCAGGGATCACAGAACAGGATTAGTTATGGAATCAGATCGAGCACATCCATGACAATCTCATCCAGATGCTGCTCAACACGGTCTCACTCACAGTCGCTGTAAGAGCGCCGTGAGTGAATGAGTTTCTAGAGTCGCTGAACCTCAAGGGTGTAGATGTTGTGGGTTAGGGTTAAATGAAAGAGGTTAAATCTCCACTCCATCAAGTGTGAGCAACAGCAACAACACCCCAAGCTAAAAGGAGTTTGTGCTCCTGGACACAAAATATTAGCTGTTTTCTAGCGGTCCTTCATGCTCTCACTCTGCTTAGTCTGTGATGTGACGCAATAAGTGGTGCAAACATCTCAGTGAGAACGGACTCTGGACCTCGATGACCAGCAAGCTGTAAACCTCCCAACCACCACCCACCCACATGTTGCCACACACAGGACCAACTGTACACAAACACAAAATGACTCATCCTTGTGTAAGAAAGGCACCGCCCCATGTCCCTCGGTGAGCGGTATCAGCGCGCCGGTATCTGTGTAGCACCTGACCCCACACTCACCTCGCCACTGCTCCCTTGTCCTCATATCCTAATACTGTTTGGAATGCGTTGCCAGGCGACGGTCTCCGTAAACACAGCACCTGGCAACTCCGACAGGAAACCTCCGTAGCTCTGTGGAAAATTAGATGCCATTACTGCGTGCACACCCATTTGTCCAGATAACTGTACATCTGTGCTTTCCCCTCTCAACCTCGACTCTTTCGTTTCTACTGTAAAACACTGCCCATGTTGTACTTGTGTATATTTTCTACAACTGCAGGGATTTTCAAAAGGATCAACGTCCCAATCTGTGTTGCTTCATGAACTTCTTCCTCATTACTATAAGCAGCCTTTCACCAATTAACTCCCCCCCCCCCCCTTTGATTTGCATTACAGGGATGGCCAAGAAAGTGCCATTACTGGACCTCCATGCTGCTTTCTCTGTCCCATCAATTTCCTGTTATTGTTGGCAGTTGAGCTGAAGCCCCAGTATTGATCCCTCACCTCGGGAGAAGATAAGGTGGGGAATCGAGATGGATTCCATATCTATTATCTAATGGAATTCCTCCTCCCAGAAAGGGCTATGGATTTTCTGCCATTGAAGCTGTGAAAATGTGTGTCCATGTGAGCCTCTGCTGTGTGTGTGTGTGTGTGTGTGTGTGTGTGTGTGTGTGTGTGTGTGTGTGTGTGTGTGTGTGTGAGAATGTTCTCTCTCAAAACGCAGAATGACGCTTTTGTAGGATGGATTAATGCGGTAAGCAGAAAACGGTGGAAAGTGGCACTGAGGCTTTACGGACTGTTGAAGCATTCAGGGAAATGCACTCTCTATGAATGTGTATTGACCTGCTGCTCTCCAAATGGCCCTCTCAGAGAAGTGCACATACATAGGCTCTCATGTGTGGAGTATTGCATTGAATACTGACAGAGGTGGTGCTGTGAGGGTTTTCTTTACATTGCGGCTTGTATATCAGAGGGGTAATACTTCCTCATCCGGCACAGTTATAAAGGCTTTATAAGCTGTAACCAGTTAATAAATACTTTAGTAATGCCTTATAGATCAGTTACAAGACATTAAAAAGAGCAACGTTTAAACTGTCAGGTTGGGGGGGGGGGGGGGGAAATGGCAGGTTACTTATCCAGCAGAGAAGGAATAACATTAGCATTCATTTGGAGGCATGTTTGTGTCCGCCCGATTAAAGTCCAATGTTTTATCTCTGTTTTGTTCTCCGCCAACTCCTGAGGGAAATATCTGGCTCTTTAGCTGCTAAATGCTCCTCTATGTTCACCAGCTAGTCGCTGCCTGCCGTTTAGTGCTGAGCAGCTCGTGTACAGCGTTTCTTTTGTAGAGCTTT